>NC_135221.1:5975207-6075207 GCF_052324685.1 Brachyhypopomus gauderio | reverse complement strand
AAAAGCAAAAGTTCAGAAAAGATCAGAAAGGTGTTTAACTTTTGATATTTATTGCACATCAACAGACTAGCGCAGGATAAAATCCTTTAAAATCCCAAATCTTTGTAAAAAAAAAAAAAAAAAAACAGTTACACTATATAAAGTGCATTTACATCTATCAAATTAAATTTAATTATCTCAATCTGAGACAACTGGTTTGTTCACAACTGAAGTAAACTTAACAATAAAACATCTATTGTTAATTAAATAAATCAAATACTCATTCTGGTAGACATTCAGGAACTTCAAGTGTTTTCTTAAATAATGTTCATATCGCCACCTTGAAAATGTAAATTTTTCTTCGGCTTGCTTCTGACTCGCCATTTCTGCCTCTTCTCCGTTTGTGTCCTGTGTCACTGGCGTGCTTCGGCGCGCGTGTAAAAACACTGGCTCTGATTGGCTACCATAACGCTGCCTTAGCGAGTTGCTTACTGACTTGTTAAGTTAAACAGGTGTTACATCGAGAACTGTGACCTATCGAGATCTGTTACTCCTCACTAGCCTGAGCAGCGGTCCGCTCAGATTACTGTTAGTATATCAATATATAGTAACGCACCGCTTTTAATGACCAGTAACGTCAACGGCGTTGTAACGACAGGAAAAGTAATTAATTATATTATCCCGTTACTGACAAAATGACAGCGTTACCTAACGCCGTTATTTTTAACAGCGTTATTCCCAACACTGATGGTGAGTGTTGTGCACGTGCATGGTGAGTGGTGTGCACGTGCGCATGGTGAGTGGTGCCCATGTGAGAGATGGGTATAGTGAGTGATGTTTAAGGCATGTACAGGATATTGATTGGACAGACACGTCCACCAAAATGGTGTGTTTCACCCAAATCTTGATTCTCACTTGATGACTCCTTTTTTGGAGTGAAAGGTCTGTAGGAGGTGATGGAAGAGAAACCAGCAGTCACAGCTTGTTAATTGGGGTGTGTGTGTGTGATGTATATAAGCGTGTGATGTGTGCAAGTACGTCATAGGGGTGTTGAGTATTGCACATGACTAGTAATACACATGGGCAGGAAACATGCATACATGTCCACCAAAACAGTATGTTCCCCCTAAATCAGCCCATTAACATCCTGATGACTCCTCATTTGGAGTGGAAGGAGGTCTGTGGGAGGTGATGAGAGAGAAACCAGCAGTCACAGCCTGTTAATTGCACGTGGTGTGTGTGTGTGTGTGTGTGTGTGTGTGTGTGTGTGTGTGTGTGTGTGTGTGTGTGCTGCGTGTGTGTGTGTGTGTGTGTGTGTGTGTGTGTGTGCTGCGTGTGTGTGTGTGTGTGTGTGTGTGTGTGTGTGTGTGTGTGTGTGTGTGTGTGTGTGTGCTGCGTGTGTGTGTGTGTGTGTGTGTGTGTGTGTGTGTGTGTGTGTGTGTGAGGGAGCGAACTGTCACCTCTCCCTTTACACGTAATGGGCTTCACATGAGCTGTGGTGCAGATGGGCTAAAACAACGCTGACAGAATCCCATCAACCTGTCCAGAGCAGTCAGGCTGGTAATTCAGATGTCTGCATGTCAGGTGCCTCTACACGCGTGTTCGCGTGTGTATGTACATGTTCATGCAGGCGTGTCGGGATTGTGCATTTAAGGTTGGATTTGTGAAGGGCACTGAGGTATTAAACAAGCATGTGATATAAAAGATCATGAACCTCCGTGTTTGTGTGAGTCTGAATCTGTGCATATGTGAGAGAGAGTAGGGGGAGGAGAGAGAGATCGAGAGAGAAAAAGAGGAGGAACAGGAAAGAGGGAGAGAGCTCAGCTAAGCACACCTGTTGCACGAGTGAACAGCTGCAGTGATGTGACAGTTAGATCACTCAGTGGCTGCAGCTTCACGCCTGCACAGTGACACTGGAGAAAGGTGTGTGTGTGTGTGTGTGTGTACGTGTGTGTGTGTGTGTGTGTGTACGTGTGTGTGTGTGTGTGTGTGTCTGTACGTGTGTGTGTGTGTGTGTGTGTGTGTGTGTGTACGTGTGTGTGTGTGTGTGTGTACGTGTGTGTGTGTGTGTGTCTGTACGTGTGTGTGTGTCTGTACGTGTGTGTGTGTCTGTACGTGTCTGTACGTGTGTGTGTGTGTCTGTACGTGTGTGTGTGTGTGTGTCTGTACGTGTGTGTGTGTGTGTCTGTACGTGTGTGTGTGTGTCTGTACGTGTGTGTGTGTGTGTCTGTACGTGTGTGTGTGTGTGTCTGTGCGTGTGTGTGTGCGTGCGTGGGTGTGTGTGTACGTGTGTGTACGTGTGTGTGTACGTGTGTGTGTGTGTCTGTACGTGTGTGTGTGTGTGTCTGTACGTGTGTGTGTGTGTGTCTGTACGTGTGTGTGTGTGTGTCTGTACGTGTGTGTGTGTGTGTGTGTGTGTCTGTACGTGTTTGTGTGTGTGTGTGTCTGTACGTGTGTCTGTACGTGTGTGTGTGTGTGTGTGTGTCTGTACGTGTGTGTGTCTGTACGTGTGTGTGTCTGTACGTGTGTGTGTCTGTACGTGTGTCTGTACGTGTGTGTGTGTGTGTGTGTGTGTGTGTGTACGTGTGTGTGTGCGTGCGTGCGTGGGTGTGTGTGGGTGTGCGCGTCTGGGCATGGGAGTGTGACGCTCTTCTTCACCCAGGACCTGCACACTATTCTACAGTACTGTCACTCTTTTACAGTCATCGCTTTCACTTACTGTCAGAGTCCTGGGCTGATTCCACAGCTAACCCCCCCCCCCCCCCCCCCCCCCCCCCCCCCATCAAAGCAGACCCGAGTAGCGAGTAGCAGACCCATATCATAAACGGATATTAGCTTCAGAATTACAGTACATATTGCGTTAAGCGCATGTTTCGTATCGACCATGACGGTCTAATATGCCGAATTCTTTAAAGATCTCGCAGGCATCCGCACACAAGGATAAGGGCTGTAACTGGTCATGAAAAGTTAATTTGGGTACATTGGAGAACACACATCGCATTCATAATGCATCACAGGGGCGGTACGCTCCACCCGAAAACATGTGAGCGCCCTGGAATCGGACGGATCGTTCCGGGATGGATTATCCTCCGACCCGGATGATGAGAGTCACGTGGGAAAGCCCGGGCTCACGTGGAGTCACGTGTTCCGGCTGGCCGTGGTCGTCTGCGGTAGCTGTCTGCCAGATGTCGTGTGGTCAGCGTGCTGTGTGGTCAGCACGGCTTGAACACCTCACCCATTTCTTCATTATTCTCCTTTGTTTCTGTTTCCTCCTCTTTTGAACTGAATGTGTTTGGAGCTGATGGTACCGAGGACCCAAACGGAGCGTAAGAGAGCTGCTCCTGGATCGCCGTCCTGCCAGCACTGGAAACATGCGGATCTGGTGCTGTGCTCAAGAAGGAGTGGAGACGAACACTTGAGTTTGACTCTGTCACCTGTTCAATTATTCAAATCACACGTTCAGGCCAACGTGCTTGACTGCTGTATGAGGAAGATCAGCTGTGAGGACGTCCCCCCAGCAGGAGGAGGCCGGAGGAAGTAGCTCACATCAGCATCTCACATGACCGCTGTTTTATGGCAGCCGCACTTCGGGCTCGGGGCCGCATAGCTTGGATTTCAAATTGATATGATGAATGGCAGTGGATATCGTCTTGCTTCTGAACCCCCCCCCCCCCCCCCCCCCCCCCCCCCCCCGCCAGATGTCCCGCTGACGGGAAATCGACTGGCGAAGGGCCGTCGTTGTCTCGTGTGGGGGAGGGGTGCTGGTGGGGGGGAGGGGGGGGGGCTGGGAATCAAAAAGCCGCTTACAGAGTGATCAGGTTGACTGAAGCCTCGGCCGCACGCCACATCAAGCTCTCTTCATGTAAAATAATCGCCCGGGAGACCCTTTCAAAAGGCACGGTTTCAGATAATGACAACGCCAGCATGGACCGCGGAAGCTTTGAAACGCCGCCGTCTCTGAAATCTGACAGCTTCTCTGAAAATAATGTGCGCTTAAAAAGCCAATGTCAGAGGCCTAAAGGTGTTGTATGTCTCCCATGGCACTTTTCTGAATAGAAAACAGCATTATTTATTCACAAGGATCGGATTCAGCTTCACACCGAATCGATTCGTGTGTTTTTGACCATATTTTGTGTGTAAGGATTAAAAGCACTTGCTTGTTTAGCTTTGTTTTGTGGTACTCGACCGAGGGTAAAGAGGAGGGGGTGATTTTAATTGGCAGAGGCATTCTCATGCTTGTTCGATGGTGTGTTTATCACCGTGACACCAGTCATAGTGGCACCTCCATACGAGGCTAATTATTTCACCATGGTGTTGTACAGTAACTTGGCAACAGGAATCTCACCCACCAACTGTTGATTAGGTGAACATGACACAAGACTGTACATGTCTGAATCTCAAGCACTGGGAAAAGGATGTAATTGTGTGTGTCCGGACCGGTGTTGTGGAGCGGGAGAACGCAATTGCGTTCTAAAAATATGCCTACTTGTGTACGTATGGTGTGGGTACTTCATGTGCACAGATTCTGAGCACCGATCACGTACCCATAATGCCAAGCGTGCCCTGTGTGGGACTCGATCCATGCTGGGTCAGGTGTTCTGTGGTATTACTGGCACCACGCAGGAAGTGATGGTGGTGGTGGTGGTGTACGGGTGGAGGGCCCGTCGTGGGCCTGTAGTCAGCCTTCCTCGTGCTGCTGTGGGTGGTGCAGATATAAGTCTACACAAGCTGGGGATTAGTGTGTGGCCTGGGGCTACACCTGATTTTCATACGTGATGTATCCTGTTCTTTATGTGAGGAGCTTCGCAGAAACAAAATGCATATTCAATATAATGTGCATATTTATAAGCTGCAGGTAAGGAGGGGTGTCAAACATGATTTTTTTGTTCATTTGATGTATTGCAACTTCCTGGTTTCGGCTGTTAACTTGAACAGCATGGGAACAATGTGTTTCTCCCTGTAGAACAATGGTTTAACATCGGTATGGTATGCATCGTTTCAAATATGGTTTCAAATATTTGTTCATATTGGGTTTGCATCTCATACACAAGTAGCTTTGATGAGAGTAATATGACTGAAATGTTAATAATTCTCACATCCTGATGATAATATTGCTCAACTCCAAACCACTAGCACATTGTTTAATTAGTTCATGTTCCTAAAAATGGTACTCTGAACTTTTGTGGCAATTTGTAGTTATTAGACTTTGCACTTCAGGATATGAAATTATGGCTTTATATTTCACCAGGCTATCAACAACATGGTCGTGAACACGGAACTCAATTTTCGGCAGTGATTTTACATATCTGTACTTGAGCCCTGACATTTGCAGAAAAGTAGATGATTTCTCATTTTCATCACATCAGGACATCGCACACTTTCCAGTGGCGACTTGCATGACTGACACGCGCGCGGACACTACGGTATTGCATGGAACACAGCTGAAAACCTCTTGACGTAGCAGCACAAACTAATATTCTGAATATTCTGAGCGTGCTCTGAAGGGCCTGTTAAGATGGGCTGCTTCTCATTCTGAAACAACAACAGCTTACAGTCACCTAAATGCCTCTAAATGAACACCAATTATGTCAGCTGTGCACTTCCACTATAATGATGAAGAAAGCCAAAACAGACAAACTCGAAACAGAAGAACTAAAGACTTTTTGTGACATTTCGAACATGTCGTGTTCGGCAAGGTAACGTAGCGGCTCCGGGCTCCCCGCGATTTGCCGATTTCGAACATGTGAGATGCTGGCAAGGACAACAAAGGCGATAAACCTAATCTGTTTGGTGGCAGGCCCTACTGGGATCGAGCTCCGTAGTTGAGGCGTTCTTGGGGAGCGCACGAGGCGTGGGGGTGACATGGCTCCGGCAATTATTTTGTGTGCAGAGAGGCTCCATAACTCAATAAGGTCTTGACTATAAATGATTTATTCCCCCGTCCGGCAGAGCGTGGACATAAATCAGCTGCCTCTCCTATCCGTTTCTCTTATTTATAGCTGCTGTTACTCATAGGCTGTCCTGCGGGGTAATCAATATCCTTAATTTTAATTATGTTTTACCTCTAGCAGCCCTGTGTCGAACAGCACATGTTTGCCTTGAAAGTGTTAATTAACGCCACGGCGGAGAGTTGGGTCGTTTGTAGGTTTTGACGAAGATGGGATGGAGACGTTACAGAAGAGGATGAGGAGCAGAGGCAAAGTCCCGGTGTTACCCCACCACCGTCCCACTGTCCCACCGTCCCACTGTCCCGCAGGGCTGAAGGGCTTTGGACGTTCACCACCACCTACGTCACTGACACTGGTGACGCCTGAAGTGAAACGGAAACGGGCACTGAAACAGGTGGCCCAATCGTGATGTGATGTTTGCCAATTTTCTCTTCAAACATCATCAAGAAAATGAGCACTGATGTCTTGTAGTATAGAGATTTCGTCCTGTGTTGTCTGATAGAGGATCAGTGTACAATTCCCATTCAGACCACTCTCCCGTGATTGGCTCTAAACCGACTCTGAGCAGGTGCTCCTCCTCCTGAGGTCCCATGTGGGTCGTTTCAGGGCGGATCCCGTACGCTACGCTCCCGTACGCTACGTGTTTGCGGAGCCTTGCCGTGTTTGCTCAGCGGAGAGAGCGTTCCGAACGGAAGACGCCGTCTTGTTTGTTGTTTGGGTGTTGGAGGGACGGTGGTTAATCCCACGCCCGGGGGAAGGAGCACGGATCTGGCTGCACACGCCTGCGTGGTCCGGCGCGTCGCTTGCGGGATCGACCACGGCCAAAAATAAGAGCACGCCAAAGACAACATGGCTGCAGTGTCACCTTCCTCCTTCTGATGTACCTGCCGTCTGCTTCTGCCCTCTCCCCCTCCCGACGACACCCGTCTCCTTACGGTGTGCACTTGTGGTGATGCCGTGATGCGCTTATGGCTCGCACTAACCCCTAAACACACCGGCCACTTACCTTGTAGCTACACTCACTGGCGACTTCATTAGCTACAACTGTCCCCTGGGTTCGTAAGTGGACGTTTGAAGACCCTAGGCGGCTGGCGTCCTCCCACTTGGTCAGCAGCGTTCATAACGGCCTGTTTCTAAGCACAGCCGCGTTCTTCCTCACTGGCCTGTTTCTAAGCACAGGATTACCGCTGATCACGGAGACATTACCGATACAGCATTAACAGACGAGGCGGTACGCACGCTGTGTGCCCTCGTCACTGCTGGGTCGACGCCGGTCCGTTAGCGATAACGAAGGGGCTGTGGACAGCCAGCTCAAACTGTGCACATCAACTCTGTGACTGTACTTACCAGCTGTGTTGCCTGGTGAAGATGTAATTGAGCGACCTGTTGGGCTCCTATGTAAAGTGTAGGTGGTGATAGTGAGGAAAGCAACAGCTGTGACAGGCAGAGGAGACAGTGGGGCGGAGACAAGGTGGACGTTTTCGAGGAGCGTTGGCCGCTGAGGTACAGTAGAGATCAGAGAAGACAACCAGACCCTGTTGTGTTCAAAATATTATGACTGAGCCAATATGGAATGACCAGCAGTGGGAGGTCTTAGACAGTAAGAAAAAAAAACCCAAAAGGCGTTGGGGTACATTGGTCGCAATTGTCCCAAACTACCCAGACACATAGGCAGGAGAACAGGGCTCCTGCCCCCCAGGACTAACGAGTGTACAGGCAGCTGTAATGCACAGAAATATAAACTTTTTATGTCTTTACTATGCAAAGTGATGAAATTACTAACAAATAAGGCTGGCGTTTGGATGAAATAGACACGTATATGTGTAAGTTATGATAAAAATGAAATAATATAAAATGTAAACTGTGATTGAGTGGAAACATGTTGCCAAAGAGAAGGAGGCCACAGGCAAACTTACTGGCTGACAAGAGCAACGTCCCTCCCACTTGAGTCCCTGAGCCCTGATTGGCTGGAGACTATTAGGGTTGTTAACAATGATTGGTGTTCTTTTCCACCACTCGCATGCCTCTGACAAAAGCTAACGAACAGCAGGAAGTAGGCACGGCACAGTCTGGTTCCTACGGCTCATAAGACCAGCGGATCGTCCGTGACTCACATGTAGCACACATGCCTTTCTCCTGGGCATCCTGGGAGGTCTTTTGCCATGCTAATGCAAGTCCGTCAGCGGTACTGAAAGTGCATGTGGTCATACTGTGACTCTTGATTATAGGCACACATGCTGATTAAGTCCTTTGCAGCACACGAGTCAAGTGATAATGGCTTTATAAATTCAGAGCAGGTTATGGCATTAATATTGAATGGTGAATAATATCCATAACCATTGTCTGCTTCATTGCAATAAAATAATTCTGTACCAGTGGATTGCAAATTAGATGTGAACTTTTATGTTTTTTATATTGATGAAATAAATCACTGAATAAATTTGCTTTGTAGGTTAAAATGCTTTTTTTTCTGTTATAGAAAAGACTGTAAAATCAGACAGATTAAAATGATGCGTTTTTGGGGTTTTTTTGAGCTGCAAGCAGGAGGTACCTGGGATGCTTGACCTGTGACCTGTGAGATGTGAAGAGAAGGTGATGAGTGTTCTTGTGCGGAGTCTGAGGAGGCAAAGCTCACGTGCTTCTTTATGGACAAATGTAAAATGTTTCCACTGGATTTGAGGAATGACATGTTGGCCGAATGTCGCCACTGGCTGAGAAGATCAGTCAAGAACTATCATTACAGTAAGTCATTCCTTATATATGCAGAGAGAGAGAGAGAGATGGAAGCCGTGCAGTCTCACTGTATTTCTGTCCTAAACACAAGGATAATTCAGCTAGGTCTGGTTTGGCTGCATTTAAATGTTAATGTTACTGTACCAGCAACATCTATGTGTATGCAAAGACATACATGATATGATTCAGGTACAAAGCCAAAAAGGCCATCTGACTTGTGCACACACGTCTATATGGAGAGTAAATGGAAAAAAGGCTTAAATGAACTGACAGCTACTGACAGGGATATGTGTGTGTGTGTGTGTGTGTGTGTGTGTGTGTGTGTGTGTGTGTGTGTGTGTGTGTGTAGAGATGGAGATGACCATGTGGTTATTGTGTGATTTCGGGCTGAATTAGTGCCATAAAGGCTTGAGATGCAGCCTGTAAGGATAGTGGAACAATGTTGGATGTGTGTGAAAGACAAATTGGGTGATGTATTGATGGACCGGCTTGAGAAATCTACCCAGGAGTTACTGTGTTCTGAAGCTGCACAGGCCTTGCGTTACTAACACGAGAAAGACTCTAGAAGACAAATGTCAACTGGTGTTTTCACCCTGTGAACAGGACCAATCAGTGCTTCATTTACAGGAGACCTAAAGGCCACACCGTTTGAGAAATTACCACGCTGAAAAATGAAAAATGTCAGTTCCCTGTAATCTAGGAAATCAAATGATGACTTTCTAATTCATTGTTTATCTGCGCTCTGGGTTTTTTTTTGTGTGTGTGTGTTTCCTGCATTTGCAGCAACAGACCAGGAGAGGCAGCATTGAATCAATAATGTTAAATCCACAGCCCTCTGGTTAGAACTCTTGAGCAGTTCCTTTGACACACAAATGCTGCTGTCAGTGTTGGTGTAATTGCTCTGAAGGAGATTTATTTAGGTCAGTGACGTTGCGTTAGCCTCGTAAAGCCGAAAGCACGTCCCACGGCCTGGGTATCAGCTCAGTGGTCAGTTCTCCCTTCCAGCAGAGAGGAGACGCATCCTTATCCAGTGTTCCCAATGGTCCCACTCCCAGTGAAACGTGGCGACGTGTTTACTCACCCAGCGCTCCTATCGGTGGTGGCGCAGAAGGTGTGATTTTTAATAAGACCCTCGTCCTTTGAAGCTCCTTTGCAAGCCCCGTCACACAGGTTGAAACAACAGTTCAGATGCTCTTTCATCTTTTCCATCTTAACTGCGTAATGTGCGAGACCTGTCAGATGTTGTGCAGCGGTGAAGGGAAGGGGGCTTTAGCCTGCCGGTCCACACGCACACACTACTGTCGTTTGCTGCATTTAGAAAGACTCTCTCGTCTCTGTGGTGGAGCCCTGCTGGAAGTCGGCATGGCGCAGGTGCACGGGGACGCACGGGGACGCACGGGGGCGCACGGGGACGCACGGGGGCGCACGGGGACGCACGGGGGCGCACGGGGACGCACGGGGGTGCGGGGCTTCACATTTACGCACGAGTGTGGAAAAGCGTCGGCCGTAAGGTTAAACGACGCGGCGGCGAACGGCACGTTCCGAACGCAGACGTGCAGGCCCTCGTTGTCCCTCCCTTTCCGGGTGAAAGAGCAAACGGACCCTGCTGGCTCGGTCCACGTGCGCCGCGTTTACCCGCTGACCGTGTCCGCTGTCCGCCGTGTCCCTTTGGCCGCTGTTGTGACAGTTTTCATCGACTCCTTGTTCGTTAATTCCCTGATGGCTGGTTAAAGCGTGGCCCGGACGCTGCCCTCGGTATTATGGCGCGGTATTAAGCAGGGAACACATCTCTGTCCTGCCGGTGCGGGCGTGGTGACCCCGCTGACCTCTGTAGGGACGCAGCGTGCTGCTCATCTCTCATGGCAGGACCTCTGCTCTGTTATTACAGAGTGCTCACCACCTAGCCTCCACCCTCCCTGCCTCCACCACATACCTCCACATCTCTCTCTCTCTCTCTCTCTCTTGTTCTTCTTCTCTCTCCTCCCCTCCCTTGCCCGCTCACCTGTGAAGACCCGTAGATTGCTCTCTTTCGCTCGGCTTTCTCCGCGAGTCTATTACAGTTCAGTCAAACGCTACCATCCCTGCCACTAGTCACCCAGAGCGATCACGACCACGCAGACCCATCCGCACGCACGCGTTGGCGTTTAGCGTCCTTAGGCCTCATCATCTTCATCACCCCCCCCCATCCAGTAATTCCCTCTCTGGATGTTTTTGCCACTTAGGGGACTAAGAGTAATACTAAACCATTGGTTTCAATTGCCCATGTCTTTTTCACTGCAGTGCGGTCCCCAGAGGAATGATGATGTCTGCTTATTGGAGGGAACCATTTTATCTTGCCCTAACTACTTCACCCATAGCCTCCTTGAGAGTGGCACCTCAGAACGGATGCCCGCTGCCCCCTGCCCCCCCCAACCTGGGGGCACCTCGAGCCATCTCCATGTGCGAAAGCCGTCCGGCGCGACCAGCGTACACCCCGTTTTCGCGTCCGCATCACCATTACGTCTCCCTCCATAACGGAGGCCTTCTCTCCTTCTCTCTCTCTCCGTTTAATTGCTTGAAGGTCAATGACAGTAATGTGACAACTTATTAGAAGGCCTGTTCGATGGTTTTGGATTCACGGCTCGCTTCCCAGCCCACGCTTGCTTGGCAATTACCAAGCGTGATTTTCATTCATTTCACGGTTCACTGAACATCAGGCACTAAAAAAGTTGAGAATGATAGTTAAACCCCCCTCAATATTAGTGGCTGCTTTTTTTTAAATGAAAATATCCCTCACAAGTCCTTATCCTTAATGTCATAGTGCCACGTTAGCACACGTGAGCGCATGCTAGATGGGCTAAACGGACCAGGCGGGTCCAAGCCTGCACGTGCACTTCGGGTTTGCGTCTGGATCCGCGTCTGGTCCTCGTCTAGACGGCACGATTTCAGTTGCGGCCCCAAAGAAATCGGACTGCGTGGCCCCTTTCCGAGGTCCCGCACGCAGTGGTGCGGACGGCCCAGAGGGGGCAGTGGGCCACCTGCACGGGCAGGTGTGGTGGCTTCATGTCCCATTATTACCACTTTCATCTGCAGAACGCTCCTTCATCTCCTGACAATGGAAAAATGTCAAATCGAGTCCTCCACATGATTGCCTATACCCACAAGCCCAGCAGCGAGCCGGCCCCTGACAGCGCTCCAACATCCAGAGTGAGACAATGCCGCATCTTGCCAAACCGAGAGGGTGTTGCTCGGAACCATTTGCATAGTAATTAATTATACCTTGTCAAAATAAAAACGAGGCAGACGTGTCGAAAAACAATCCAGATAGATTACACTAATAAAGACAAAACCATTAGTCAACCGAGAGATTCTCAACCTAATTCTTGGCTCTGATTGCGTCTGCTGCATTGCTTTGCAGACTGAGCAGTGAGTGTAAGGTGCTCTTCTCCCCACCCAGAACTCATCACGTGAGTGTAAGGTGCTCTTCCCCCCACCCAGAGATCATCACGTGAGTGTAAGGTGCTCTTCCCCCCCACCCAGGGCTCGTCACGTGAGTGTAAGGTGCTCTTCCCCCCCACCCAGAACTCATCACGTGAGTGTAAGGTGCTCTTCCCCCCACCCAGAGATCATCACGTGAGTGTAAGGTGCTCTTCCCCCCACCCATGGCTCATCACGTGAGTGTAAGGTGCTCTTCCCCCCACCCATGGCTCGTCACGTGAGTGTAAGGTGCTCTTCCCCCCCCACCCAGGGCTCGTCACGTGAGTGTAAGGTGCTCTTCTCCCCACCCAGAACTCATCACGTGAGTGTAAGGTGCTCTTCCCCCCACCCAGAGATCATCACGTGAGTGTAAGGTGCTCTTCCCCCCACCCAGAACTCATCACGTGAGTGTAAGGTGCTCTTCTCCCCACCCAGAGCTCATCACGTGAGTGTAAGGTGCTCTTCCCCCCCACCCAGGGCTCATCACGTGAGTGTAAGGTGCTCTTCCCCCCACCCATGGCTCATCACGTGAGTGTAAGGTGCTCTTCCCCCCACCCATGGCTCATCACGTGAGTGTAAGGTGCTCTTCCCCCCCACCCAGGGCTCATCACGTGAGTGTAAGGTGCTCTTCCCCCCACCCATGGCTCATCACGTGAGTGTAAGGTGCTCTTCCCCCCACCCATGGCTCATCACGTGAGTGTAAGGTGCTCTTCCCCCCACCCATGGCTCATCACGTGAGTGTAAGGTGCTCTTCTCCCCACCCATGGCTCATCACGTGAGTGTAAGGTGCTCTTCCCCCCACCCATGGCTCATCACGTGAGTGTAAGGTGCTCTTCCCCCCACCCATGGCTCATCACGTGAGTGCAAGGTGCTCTTCTCCCCACCCAGAGCGCGTCACGTGAGTGTAAGGTGCTCTTCCCCCTACCCAGAGCTCGTCACGTGAGTGTAAGGTGCTCTTCCCCCTACCCAGAACTCTTCACGTGAGTGTAAGGTGCTCTTCCCCCCACCTATGGCTCTTCACGTGAGTGTAAGGTGCTCTTCCCCCCACCTATGGCTCTTCACGTGAGTGTAAGGTGCTCTTTCCCTCACCTGGGCTCATCACGTGAGTGTAAGGTGCTCTTCCCCCCACCTATGGCTCTTCACGTGAGTGTAAGGTGCTCTTCCCCCTACCCAGAGCTCATCACGTGAGTGTAAGGTGCTCTTCCCCCCACCCATGGCTCATCACGTGAGTGTAAGGTGCTCTTCCCCCCACCCATGGCTCGTCACGTGAGTGTAAGGTGCTCTTCCCCCCCCACCCAGAGCTCGTCACGTGAGTGTAAGTTGCTCTTCCCCCTACCCAGAGCTCGTCACGTGAGTGCAAGGTGCTCTTCTCCCCACCCAGAGCGCGTCACGTGAGTGTAAGGTGCTCTTCCCCCTACCCAGAGCTCGTCACGTGAGTGTAAGGTGCTCTTCCCCCTACCCAGAGCTCTTCACGTGAGTGTAAGGTGCTCTTCCCCCCACCTATGGCTCTTCACGTGAGTGTAAGGTGCTCTTTCCCTCACCTGGGCTCGTCACGTGAGTGTAAGGTGCTCTTCCCCCCCCCACCCAGAGCTCGTCACGTGAGTGTAAGGTGCTCTTCCCCCTACCCAGAGCTCGTCACGTGAGTGCAAGGTGCTCTTCTCCCCACCCAGAGCGCGTCACGTGAGTGTAAGGTGCTCTTCCCCCTACCCAGAGCTCGTCACGTGAGTGTAAGGTGCTCTTCCCCCTACCCAGAACTCTTCACGTGAGTGTAAGGTGCTCTTCCCCCCACCTATGGCTCTTCACGTGAGTGTAAGGTGCTCTTCCCCCCACCTATGGCTCTTCACGTGAGTGTAAGGTGCTCTTTCCCTCACCTGGGCTCATCACGTGAGTGTAAGGTGCTCTTCCCCCCACCTATGGCTCTTCACGTGAGTGTAAGGTGCTCTTCCCCCTACCCAGAGCTCATCACGTGAGTGTAAGGTGCTCTTCCCCCCACCTATGGCTCTTCACGTGAGTGTAAGGTGCTCTTTCCCCCACCCGGGCTCATCACGTGTCCTTTTCTGCTGCTGACTGTTTTTGGACAGTTATGTAATCCAGTGCTTTTGCTGTTTAATCATACAAGTAGGCTGTCCAATTTATTCACTTTTATAAAGTAGATTTTATTCGTTTTTTATATTTTAACTACTTACTGGCTGAGATATGCATGTTTACTATATATTTCAAGGTTCTCTATATATTTAACCTAGGATATGACATTTCATCCTTCAGAGTCTAACCAGGGTGACCAAAATTGAACATACATGTCTGGGATGATTAAGGTGTTATGATGAATTAGTAACAATCTGAATTACATTTGCATCACATCTGCGTGTGTATTAGCCTGTAACCGTGTACTACGCAAGTCAACCGGCTGGCTAGCTCACTTCATCAGAACTGTTCTGAATGTGTGGTTGTAATCTGGGTGTGGTTATGGTGGTAAGCTGTTTCTGTGGATGGGGGTTTTGGGGGGTGGTGGAGGAGGTGGGGGTTGTTATCGTGTGTGTGGTCTTATTTATAGTCCAGGAACCTGGTGGACTTTACAGGACCAGAATGTCTTCTCAGAGCCTCTGAAACATCACATTTATCTCCAGAGAGAATTTATTTTGCTGATTCATTGCTTATACTTCTGCACTGGCTGAAGGGGTTCGATTTTTGTCTTATTTATTTGTTTTGTTTGTCTGTTTGTTTGTTTAGCAAGAAATGCTGATGCATTTAATGAAATGTGATTAGAGAGAAGATTAGAACCACTATATTAGAATATAACCACCATGTTACAATGTTGGATCTTGTGTCTCATCTATTATATTACCTCCCTGATCATGTTTCAACATGGATGATGTAAATAATATAAATAAACATTAATGTTTTTAGGCTAGCTGTTTAAGATCATGCTTACAAATCTCTCTCTCTCTCTCTCTCTCTCTCTCTCTCTCTCTCTCTCTCTCTCTCTCTCTCTCTCCCCCCCTCCCTCTCTCAGCACCTTTGCGGTGAGTAGGCTATCGTTTAAAGATGATTGTGATGTGATATGCCCACAGTAAGGTTCATTGCATGGGAATTACAAAGAGAGAAAAAAACAGCTCTGCTCATCTGCTGTGGATAATCTATTTCTACTAATCATAAAGATTTATGAATTGAGACTCAGTTGATTTGGTATGACCTGAAGTTCATTAAAACTGACATTGACTTACTGTGTGTGTGTGTGTGTGTGTGTGTGTGTGTGTGTGTGTGTGTGTGTGTGTGTGTGTGTGTGTGTGTGTGTGTGTGCCTGTTTTGGCTATCCACACTCTTTGCTCAGAGCTCTGACTACAACTTTGATTAACAAGAGACTGAACTGCTCAAAAGTAGTGGTTAGGAATAAAGTGGGCCAAATTGTGCAGATACGTTACTCCTGCAAAAGCACAGACATATCACTCCTGTAAACACACAGACATATCACTCCTGTAAACTCACAGATATATCACCCCTGCAAATGGTGTGAATTCCCATGCCCCCCCAGCAGGTGTGTAACAGTCTCACACTGGGCTCTGAAGGAGTCAAAGCATCTGGCTGAAACCCAGGCACCCTCAGTCCTCCACAGTGCTGAGAGGGCCCTCACTATTCCTGTGGCAGCATATACCACTGACCCTTGCATTCT
This sequence comes from Brachyhypopomus gauderio, assembly GCF_052324685.1. Lineage (NCBI taxonomy): Eukaryota > Metazoa > Chordata > Actinopteri > Gymnotiformes > Hypopomidae > Brachyhypopomus > Brachyhypopomus gauderio. The sequence goes on along the minus strand of NC_135221.1, from coordinate 6,059,421 downwards.
CTTATATGCTGTTTTTCACACATCTGATGTGCAATCAGGTCCAGGGACACCCTACTGCTGTGACAGCTAATGGAAAGTCCTCTAAATCAGTAGAAAACGCTCTTCGGCCCCATAAAGGGGCCACTTAGGTCTGCTTCACCTGCAGATTACATTTGGGCCATGCATTCCCTGCCCCAGGGGCTGCTGGTTGTTTCCTGTCACCCAACAGGAAGCCGGCGGCGGTGATGGTGGAGGGCACCGCGGGACGTTTCTCCTGCGGGAGCGTGGCTTCCTCAACGCCTCTCAAGTGCTGACTTGCTCCTGCAGTAGTAGAGACGATGAAAGGGTTGTATGGAATTGACTGTATTTCTTCTTTCCTTTTATTCCTCCTTTTAAACAAAAGGCGTGCAGGGATCCTTTAGTCTCTCGCTCTGGAAACCTAATTTCCCTCCATGGTTAACTGAACTGATCTTCTCATCTATCATAAGAAATCAGCTTGACAGCGGCGTGTTTTATGTGACGAGCTTTCCAGGTTCGGATGGCGGTTTAAATTCCTAACTCGTTCCGCTCTGTTCGTGCTGGGCTTTGAGTCTAATTACGTGTTGTTTTTTTTATTCTGCTTCTCTGAGGCCTGTCCTAAGTGCTTCTGGGTGTACACAAAAAGATGTTAGCTGTAGCAAATTAAGACAAATGGACAGGGTGACTTGATTTTCATGCCAAATTACTGCTTACCCCTCAGCTGACCTACGGAGACAGGTTGGAGAAGATTTAGTGACCTGCTCAAGTAGGTATATAAATGCTTACCAAGTTACGTTAATATGTATAACCTTTCGCATGAAGTGTGTATGCGTGAGGGGTCGGGTTTTTGCTCTCACGGGACGCGTGTCCAGTTGTCGTTTGCCTACCTGTCCAAAACGTTCGGCCACTTATCTTTCTCTCTGCATCCTGTTGCTATGTAATGAATGTGATTGAGAATGAACGCTGGCACCCGTTGCCATGTGGAGAGCCCAGCATCACCTTTGAACTGCAGATCGGCAAAAGTCACGAGAGAGAGAGAGAGAGAGAGAGAGAGAGAGAGAGAGAGAATAACAGCATGTGTGGTGCTTACCTACACGAGACTGGGGGGGGGGGGGGGGGTCACCTCTCCAGTGGATCCTCTAAAGGGCTGGTAATTGAATAATTGCAGTTACTGATATCTGTCCCCACAAAGTTGAACACTGCCGGTTCCACACTCCTCACAATTAAGTGTGATTAGATGAATTAGAAAATGAGGCTTTTTACATTTAAATGGTTTCTGTGGGTCCCCCCGTGGAAAGGAGAGCTCTCATTATGTTCTCAGTGCTGTCTGTTCTGAGCAAGTGTTCAGATTTCTTGAGTACGAGCATGTCGACATGTAGAATCATGTTCTGACAGCTTAGCTTGATGTGCATCTTTCCTGTTATTCAGGGACAGGCTATTTAAGGTTTCACTGGGAAGTTCAGTATTCACGCTCGAACCTGGCCATGCGTGTCACACAACTCCCACTTCATCTATTTCTAATGAAACTTTCCTCAGCTCTCGTCAGTCTGTGAAGTCTATCAGGAGTAAAATAAGACCGAATGTTAAAAATCTGAGTTTATGGAGAATCGAGTCTATGAATGTTGCGGCTGGCACTGGATGTATCCGTGGGGCCCAGGCTCGGGCCCTGGGTTTCTCTGCTGGACGGGTGCTGTCATCACTTGTCATTTAGAAAAATTTAATCTCCTAAACTCCTGAAATGCCAGGGAGCTGCTGGCCTGTCCTGCTGCTTGTCTGCCCGTAATGTCCTACTCTTCATGTTATACTATAATATGCTAAAGCCTTTAAACTAAATGTTTAGTCTGGAATTTGAGAGGCTATATGGAAATGAGATGAGTGCGTGTGGCACGCGTGTCCCTGCTGCAGACTGCTCTGCTTTGGGCCAGCCCCTGTGTCGAGGATCAACGCCTCTGCCAAAAATGGCCTGTCGTGCTTATCGAGCATGACAGAGATGTATTTCACAGCGAGGAAGGCCCTTGGTCTGCCGCCGTCCTACTGGGAGGAGCTGACAGCGTCAGAGTCATTAAATTGTTTTGTGAAGTAATTCTGCTCGTCTTCGGCCCGAGGAGCCAAAGTCTGCCTCCGACTGCTGAAAGCGCAGAGCTTCACGTCAGCCTTCAGGTCAGCTTTCACATCCACCTTCACGTCAGCCTTCACGTCAGCTTTCACATCCACCTTCACGTCAGCCTTCACGTCAGCTTTCACATCCACCTTCACGTCAGCCGTCACGTCAGCTTTCACATCCACCTTCACGTCAGCTTTCACGTCCACCTTCACGTCAGCCTTCAGGTCAGCTTTCACATCCACCTTCACGTCAGCTTTCACATCCACCTTCACGTCAGCCTTCAGGTCAGCCTTCACGTCCCCCTTCACGTCCCCCTTCACGTCCCCCTTCACGTCCCCCTTCACGTCAGCCTTCACGTCAGCTTTCACGTCCCCCTTCACGTCAGCTTTCACGCCCTCCTTCACGCCCTCCTTCATGCCCTCCTTCATGTCCTCCTTCATGTCCTCCTTCACGTCCCCCTTCACGTCCCCCTTCACGTCCCCCTTCACGTCAGCCTTCACGTCCCCCTTCACGTCAGCTTTCACGTCCCCCTTCACGTCCCCCTTCACGTCAGCTTTCACGTCCCCCCTTCACGCCCTCCTTCGTGTCCTCCTTCATGTCCTCCTTTGTGTCCCCCTTCACGCCCTCCTTTGTGTCCCCCTTCACGCCCTCCTTCGTGTCCCCCTTCATGTCCTCCTTTGTCCCCCTTCACGTCAGCCTTCATGTCGGCATTCACGTCTCAGAATTCTCTTAAAGAGTTTTACTCTTTGCTTTACTATACAATATGTATGCAATAAGCAAAAGCAAAAAGTGTGAATTATGTCTTCAGAAATAAAAAAGTCCTAGATAATAATGCAGGAAGTGTGGTACTAATGCAGGAAGTGTGGTACTAATGCAGGAAGTGTGGTACTAATACAGGAAGTGTGGTACTAATACAGGAAGTGTGGTACTAATACAGGAAGTGTGGGTTTTCTAACAGGAGCGTATCCTTCTCGTACTTGTCCTTAGCTAGCACAGAGCATGTTTTTGGGTTAAGATCTCTGTGAGATATTTCCTCTACCACAAATGAACCTTTTCTTTCTGCCACACAGGTTTGAATAAAAGCATGCACTCATGTATCTGTGCTGGGCCAGTTGTTGTTTTCAATCCTGGACCGTTAATAGTGTAGATGTTGGGTTCCTGCTGTGGTAGCTGAACAGGCCTTGCGAAGCTTCGCCTGCATTCAAGCTCCTGTGATGTTGGTTATTATCCTCATCATGACCCTTCTGTGGAAGCTTTTCATTTCGGTGGTTGAATTAAAGATTTACCTGATACAAATGGAAACAGTTCTCACCATAATTAGATGCATTCATTTTTCAGCAGACTAAAACGAATACTGTTGCAATGCTGATTTGATAGATAGTTGGTATTTCTGGGGTTTATATGTCATCGTATTTCACTTTAAAAATTTCATGAATATTCCAGACTGCTGTCAGATCAAACTCGTCCGTAAGCTGAAAAGCTCTGTGTCTCAAACTGGAATTCGTTCTGCGGTTGTTGCCCAACCAAAGCCATCGGAAAAAAAGTGACATGGACAAGCCACCTCTTACTTGTTGAGTTAACACCTCAGCTCAGACATTCTTTTCACAGTATAAAAAATAACAATTCATTAACAGCAGACTCATTATTATGCATGTAAACATAAGTGATCGTCTCACCGCTGTAATGCGACAGACACAGAAGTGAGATGGAGCACTGGCCTCAAATCTACTGAAAAACATGACGGGTCATGAAGATCATTTTAACAGTGACTTTGGTTAGAGAGCAACTTTGGCTATTTTCAAAGGTGACATACAATTTTAGCCTAAATTGAAAATGATTTCAAGCGTTCATTAGGCCTGTAGACAGACTGTTATGTGCTACCGCACTGCCGTTTTGTTTATGGGCCAGGCATTCTGAAAATCTAATGCCTTTAGTGGGCGAAAAAAGTCTTTCTTTATTTCACTGATATGTTGAGGACTTCGCTGTTTTCACCAGCAGAGGCAATTCTAAGATGCTTTTTACATTCCAAAGATACACTCACTGGCCACTTTATTAGGTACACCTTGCTAGTACTGGGTTAGACCCCCTTTTGCCTTCAGAACTGCCTTATTCCTTCATGGCACAGATTCAACAAGGTACTGGAAACATTCCTCAAAGAGTCTGGTCCATATTGACATGATATTGACATAATGGTATCAAGCAGTTGCTGCATATTTGTCGGCTGCACATCTATGATGAGATATATATATATATATATATATATATGTATGTGTGTGTGTGTGTGTGTGTGTGTGTGTGTGTGTGTGTGTGTGTGTGTGTATATATATATAAACTTATTTATTTTTAAGCTGTGGTTTTATGGAATACAAAATTATGGCATATTTATCTTTTTTCCCCATTTACTAATACTATCACATTTACTAAGTATATACTTAACTATACTTCAGACTAATAAAATTCACTAATCAACATAATATTGGTTTTTATTTCTGTCTTTAGTAAATACATGTTATATAGGTATATTTAAAGTAAGCATCTTTATGTTGGCAAAGTAATCAAACATATAACCGATAGTTTAAAAGAATGGATAGATAAAGGCACATCTACTCTCTAGGCTGAATCTGTAATTAGAGAACCTCAAAATGTAGTCCAGGGCCTGTCCTGGTTTTATCGATATTGTGATAAATGTGTGTCTCGGTGACGGGTTGGTAGCCAAGAGCCTGTTTACTTAAAAGGAAATCTCTGTTGGAGTAAAGGTCAAGTTTCTCCCCTACCTTGGGATCCGGCAGAAAATTGCTTTTGCCTTTTAGAGGAGCTGCGAAGAAAACAGGATGTGGAGAAGGACAGAGCGTGTCTCGTACCTCTACATGTGTAATGACAATAAAGTTGAATCTAATCTAAAGAATTCCTATAGGAACTACGTAGATCACAGCCACTAAAACGCCCTTCTAAAGACACGATCTATAAAGTAACGTGGTCATTTTGGTATTTTCGCTTGAAACTGAATGATCGCGTAATAGCGGCATTAGTGAGTCGATGCGATTTTTTTCATATTGCTCCACTGGACAATGGGACCTTACTCTGCTCCTGTTAAGAAGCTCTACTCTGCTCCTGATAAGCTGTGTTCAGCGGTTACCTAACTATACTTTAAAAACTGTTTACGTCCCCGCGGAGATAATATTGTTTTTACAAGAGGGGTGAAAGTTCTAGGGTTTTGCGCCCAGGATGTGGGGACCAAGGCAGAAGAACGGCCCGGGCGGAGACGCGTGATTGTGGGACCGTTTCATGTGCTGCTAATACAAACAGACTTTGTGAGAAGATAATGCAGGCAGATTGACAGGAAGAACATGCAGTGAAGAGCCCAGGGGGAAGAGGGTAATTGGAATGAATGAAAGATTTGCATTAAGGAAAGGCAAAGGTGCTGCTGCCCCGCCTAATCGCTCCTCTCTTCAACAAAGAGCCTCTCTCCCCAGTGAGGTTAAATTAAGCTGTTAAGTAGGTTGCGGTGTCAACCGCGCTCTGACCCTCCGTGCCTCACAAGGCAGGCTTTGTTCCCGGAGCGCGCTACACGGGGCTCGGAGCCCGAGGGCTGACGAGTTCGGCGATGGCCTCGGGAAGCCGGTCTCGTTCGAAAAATCACCGTGTTGTCCTTCCAGTGTGCCGGCACTGAAATGAGCGCCATCGCGCGTGTTTTAGTGAACAGAAATGGTGAGACACAGGTTAAGAGGTCAATTATAAACCACACAAACCTTAAGAGTTTCTTTAGGAGGGTGGAGGAAGGAGAGAGGGGGAGAAGGAGGTGGAGGATGGAGAGAGGGGAAATGAAGGTGGAGGAAGGAGAGAGGGGAGAAGGAGGTGGAGGATGGAGAGAGGGGAGATGAAGGTGGAGGATGGAGAGAGGGGGAGATGAAGGTGGAGGATGTAGAGAGGGGGGAGATGAAGGTGGAGGATGTAGAGAGGGGGGAGATGAAGGTGGAGGATGGAGAGAGGGGAGAAGGAGGTGGAGGATGGAGAGAGGGGAGATGAAGGTGGAGGAAGGAGGGAAGATGAAGGTGGAGGATGGAGAGAGGGGAGATGAAGGTGGAGGATGGAGAGAGGGGGAGATGAAGGTGGAGGATGTAGAGAGGGGGGAGATGAAGGTGGAGGATGAAGAGGGGAGATGAAGGTGGAGGACGGAGAGAGGGGAGATGAAGGTGGAGGATGTAGAGAGAGGGGAGATGAAGGTGGAGGACGGAGAGAGGGGAGATGAAGGTGGAGGACGGAGAGAGGGGAGATGAAGGTGGAGGACGGAGAGAGGGGAGATGAAGAGGGGAGATGAAGGTGGAGGATGGAGAGAGGGGAGATGAAGGTGGAGGACGGAGAGAGGGGGAGATGAAGGTGGAGGATGTAGAGAGGGGGAGATGAAGGTGGAGGATGGAGAGAGGGGAGATGAAGGTGGAGGACGGAGAGAGGGGAGATGAAGGTGGAGGACGGAGAGAGGGGAGATGAAGGTGGAGGACGGAGAGAGGGGAGAAGGAGGTGGAGGATGGAGAGAGGGGAAATGAAGGTGGAGGAAGGAGAGAGGGGAGAAGGAGGTGGAGGATGGAGAGAGGGGAGATGAAGGTGGAGGATGGAGAGAGGGGAGATAAAGGTGGAGGACGGAGAGAGGGGAGAAGGAGGTGGAGGATGGAGAGAGGGGAAATGAAGGTGGAGGAAGGAGAGAGGGGGAGATGAAGGTGGAGGACGGAGAGAGGGGAGAAGGAGGTGGAGGATGGAGAGAGGGGAGATGAAGGTGGAGGAAGGAGGGAAGATGAAGGTGGAGGATGGAGAGAGGGGAGATGAAGGTGGAGGATGGAGAGAGGGGGAGATGAAGGTGGAGGATGTAGAGAGGGGGGAGATGAAGGTGGAGGATGAAGAGGGGAGATGAAGGTGGAGGACGGAGAGAGGGGAGATGAAGGTGGAGGACGGAGAGAGGGGAGATGAAGGTGGAGGATGTAGAGAGAGGGGAGATGAAGGTGGAGGACGGAGAGAGGGGAGATGAAGGTGGAGGACGGAGAGAGGGGAGATGAAGGTGGAGGACGGAGAGAGGGGAGATGAAGAGGGGAGATGAAGGTGGAGGATGGAGAGAGGGGAGATGAAGGTGGAGGACGGAGAGAGGGGGAGATGAAGGTGGAGGATGTAGAGAGGGGGGAGATGAAGGTGGAGGATGGAGAGAGGGGAGATGAAGGTGGAGGACGGAGAGAGGGGAGATGAAGGTGGAGGACGGAGAGAGGGGAGATGAAGGTGGAGGATGTGGAGAGGGGGGAGATGAAGGTGGAGGATGGAGAGAGGGGAGATGAAGGTGGAGGACGGAGAGAGGGGAGATGAAGGTGGAGGACGGAGAGAGGGGAGATGAAGGTGGAGGACGGAGAGAGGGGAGAAGGAGGTGGAGGATGGAGAGAGGGGAAATGAAGGTGGAGGAAGGAGAGAGGGGGAGATGAAGGTGGAGGACGGAGAGAGGGGAGAAGGAGGTGGAGGATGGAGAGAGGGGAGATGAAGGTGGAGGAAGGAGGGAAGATGAAGGTGGAGGATGGAGAGAGGGGAGATGAAGGTGGAGGATGGAGAGAGGGGGAGATGAAGGTGGAGGATGTAGAGAGGGGGGAGATGAAGGTGGAGGATGAAGAGGGGAGATGAAGGTGGAGGACGGAGAGAGGGGAGATGAAGGTGGAGGACGGAGAGAGGGGAGATGAAGGTGGAGGATGTAGAGAGAGGGGAGATGAAGGTGGAGGATGTAGAGAGAGGGGAGATGAAGGTGGAGGACGGAGAGAGGGGAGATGAAGGTGGAGGACGGAGAGAGGGGAGATGAAGGTGGAGGATGGAGAGAGGGGAGATGAAGGTGGAGGACGGAGAGAGGGGGAGATGAAGGTGGAGGATGTAGAGAGGGGGGAGATGAAGGTGGAGGACGGAGAGAGGGGAGATGAAGGTGGAGGACGGAGAGAGGGGAGATGAAGGTGGAGGACGGAGAGAGGGGAGATGAAGGTGGAGGAACGGAGAGAGGGGAGATGAAGGTGGAGGAACGGAGAGAGGGGAGATGAAGGTGGAGGACGGAGAGAGGGGAGATGAAGGTCGAGGACGGAGAGAGGGGAGATGAAGGTGGAGGACGGAGAGAGGGGAGATGAAGGTGGAGGACGGAGAGAGGGGAGATGAAGAGGGGAGATGAAGGTGGAGGTCCTTTTTTGCCAAACCAGCTTTGGCATAAAATGGATCAGAGTTTGTGTTGACCTGCTGTTTATGAATGCTTGGGCATTCAAAAAGGAAACAATAAGTATTATATTATTTTATAAAATATTGTATTATGTTTTATATACCACACAAAGTAGTTGATGTCAGATCAAGTAAAAGTCAAGCTGTATTTTGTTATTATTATTATTATTATTATTGTTGTTGTTGTTGTTGTTGTTACACATCCATACAAAATACACCCAACCCACACTCAGAGGTGGTTCTGGTTCTGAAGTGTGGAGCCAGTGGCTCATTTCTACCTGGTTCTCCAGCTAAACGATATTATTCTGCACATTGTGAGCATTAAGTCGATGTTTTATATCTACATCGTTCAACATTTTATTTCTTCTAGCCTACATGACATAAATTAAAGGTCTTTTGATGTGAATTGCTTTCGTACAAAAATAAGTGGGATTTTTAACATAGTGGAATGCTCTATGCATTTTTAAAATACTAATACTAGTTATTTTGTAACACTTTACATTTCTTTCACTTCTTTAAACTTTTATAAACATGCCACAGTGATATTTTATGTCATCAAGATGCCCAACAAAGCGGGCAGACCCAGATGGTGCTATTGTTCTTAGGAAAACATGCAGCAAAAACATGATGGATTTATTCCTTAGCTCTAAGGGAGAACTTATCTTCACCAACTCACTATTTACACCAGCCGTCCTTATATACACACTGAAAGACCTCTACATTAGACACACTCTGATCTAGTAGTGTGTTGGTCCCACATTGACCTTCAGAACTGGACTAGACCAGACATAGACTAGACATAGTGGTGTCTGGAGTCTAGAACTTTATGCTGCACTCTACTGTCACGTGTCTAATTTTCTTACAGGGAAACCCCATGAAACATCACAAAAAGTGGTCATTCGGTGTGTGTGTGTGTGTGTGTGTGTGTGTGTGTGTGTGTGATGGACTCAGTGCCTTCCATTCTGCCCCAGTCCTTTCCTTAGAAAGTAAATCACGGTGATGACATTTTATGTGCAACACATGCAGATGCTGACTGAGAGGCAGGTTACCCAGAAGGAAGAAGCCCAGTGAACAGCTGAGAAATGTCATGCAAACAGGGTCTCGTATTCCATCAAGACCTCTGCCACTGTCCTGGAGCGACCAGCCACATCCTGACGAATTATTGATTTGACAATGCCATCATATCAGTTTAGCTTAGTGTTTGCGTATTTGTTTATGTTTTTCACAGAATAAAGAGAATAAATGTTTGCTTTGAAATTTCGAGGCAGGTGGTAAGCGCCGACTGCCTGTTTGCGACGTGGGGCACAAGCCCGAATGGAATATTTACACGTTGGCTGTTTTCACAGAGACTGTGAATGATGAGGTCTCAGATTTTTCCAGAAAGCAATTTTAAACATGCCTCCGGATTGAAACCATGCAAACACTGCGTGTCTTTTGCTGTGATCTAAAGCTTATCACGTACTTTTCTAAATACTCATCTCTGTTGCAAATTGGCCAACACAGATCCACGGTCACACAGGACACACAGCAGACATGTTTGGAAAGAAGTGTAGGGACTTTACAAATGGTACAAATGTGACTAAGCTCTTTCTAATGCAGAGAAAAATGCCCATTTCAATTATAATTTTATTAATTATAATTTCGTTCATACCTCATTAGTTTCTGGGCTGATTGCAAATGAAAATCCCATAAACTTGAGTTTTTTTTGCTGCCTTTTTACTCTCATGATCTTTAAATTCACATCCCACATGTGTAATGGGGGGGGGGGGTGTTGTGTCTTAAACATCCCAGTGAAACGCATCATGCAAAAATTGTTCCCTGTGTCCTCTAAAGAGGAAAACAATAGAACCTCCATTTCCACTTTGAAATGGCTCATAGCCGGAGGGTAGAGTCGTACTGCTGATTACATAGCACAGCTCCACTTAACCCTGTGAGAGACCCCCTGCCTTCCAGGAGATGGGCTTACAGCGGGGGGGGGGGCAGGCCGATTCCAAACACCCCATGCGGGCTCCTGTGGGCCCCTGAGGGCCTTGCTGCGTGTCCCGCCCCACTGCGCAACACATATGTCCCTGGAAAGCCTGACTGATAGCACCAGGCCTCAGTCCTCTGGCTCGCACGTGCTCCACTTCCATTTCACACATGCGTGATTTAACCTTGAAGTGGTTTCGGTTTTTAGCGGAGTTGGGTGGGCTGTGAGGGGCGTGGGCTGTGTGATTGTGATTGGTTATGTGAACTTGGCCGCAATTGGTTATTTCAACTTGGCTGTGATTGGATATTTCGACTCGGCAGTGAAGCAGTCAGCCAGTCTCTCGTGCCTCTCGTGTAACTTGTCCAAGCCGCATATGGTTGGGAACTACTCAATAAAAGTTAATATAACTGTCTGTTTGTATGGCTCAGCTGGTGTCCTGATAGAGACTGCCTGGCTTGTGTGTGTGTGTGTATCATTTCTATCAGTTTTACCCAATTTGTTAAGCCAACTTAAAGTTTGTTCATAAAGCCTTTGTAGTTGAACTTTATTTTCTCCATCCATATCTGACACGTTGGATGATCCAGCCTTTCAAAAGCACCTGTCAGCGCGGGGTCCTCTCCATGTGGCTGGTGGCTAAAGGCCACATCTGGCGGACTTTAGCTAGAGATAGACATTCATGGTGGGGTGTGCGTGTGGGGGGGCTCCAGCCCCTCTCCCCAGCTCAACCTAGCCTGGAGATAAAGCCGTTCTTTTAGGCCCTCAAAGCATGATGGCCCCAGTCTGGGGCAGCTTGAAGGACAATTCCCCTGGCTGACCTCAGCAGCTTTCATCCACATCTTCCGCTGCTTCTCCAAGACTAAATGCCAAGACAAAAGTCGAGTGCATTCTGGAGTGTACAATGGAACAAGGTAAACCTGCACTATATTAGCCAGTAGCATTTCCTATATTAAATAAATATGACTTTGTGGAGCATAGTGTTTTGTCATTTTCTAATAAACTCTGTGTTTTAGTTTGTGTATTATATTTTGCTATGTTATTAATGCCGTACACATTGTTTTGTGGCGTACTTATGAGTAGCTGTACAGGAACATTAGTGTCTTAATATATTTAGCTAATTTAATGAGGTTTTCAGCATGTGAAACTATATTAATGCTCTCAGTTTGTAGTCCTTTAATCTTTTTAATTACCTTTTTAATTCCACACAAGCATGCAAAGATCAAGCAAGTCAAGTATTCTGTCCTCAATGGATCTCGAAGGCCCAGAATAAATCTTTCAGTTCTACTCGTGTTTTCATTTTGTGCTTAAACTTCCCAATGCCAGAACGGGTCGCTGAGATCTCGCCTTCAAAATGGAAACAGATTGGAAAATCTTTCCAGGCTCCAGGAGGAGAAGAGAAGAGGGTGAGATTGGACTCACGAGGATGAGGGAGGGTAGAAGACGGACAGAGGGGGTGTGGGGTGAGACTGGGGCCCCCGCCATCGTCCCCGGCCTCCTCCCCAGACAGCTCGTCTTGGTGGAGAGAGGGGAGGAAGGCACCACACACACACACACACACACACACACACACACACACACTCCCACACAGGGGACATCGGCTACGGGGTATTTTTAAATCTCACTGTCATTATTTGAATCTGCATCAAATTAGAGTAGAGGAAGATTTTGCAACGAGCTTCAACATGTGAGCGTAGATTGAGGTGAGACACAAGAAAGGTCCTCAGGGGACAGTTGAGCAAATAGGATATGAAAGCTCTAGTTATCAGCACCGCCATGTTTTCCAACAAAAGAAGGCAGACTGCCATGGGGCTGATGGGAAATGTAGTACACCATGCTGCACCTTGTGTCACCTGTCTATGTGGCACTCATCAGAGCTGAGTCATGTAATGAACTAGCTATAGCTAATATGAGAGATGGAGGTTGGATGGACAGGTGGAGGTGGGCAGATGTGGGGGGATTATAGAAGCACATGGAGTCTGTAGAATGTGGTGTTATGACGTTCCCACACTGAAAGGTGTTAACGCCCTTAAACAGAAACGGTCATTGCATTTTTTTTTTTTTGGTCGTCCTGGTTGTCGTTCTTCGCTTCATCTTTCTCTTTCTTTTTTTTTATCTCACTCACTCCATCTCCCTCTCCGCCCATCTTTCTGACTCTTCTGTAATTGCCTGCTCGGATATTTGCGGTTCTTCATAAACCTCTGGCTGGTGGCCGCCTCTTCCCCGCACCCTGCCCTGGAAACAGATGTCTGAGGCTGTGGCCTCCATTAGACCGGCCTGCGCGTGGGAATAACTCATTCCACCAGACTGCTCTGCAGACACAAGGTCCTCACATCTGTCAGGGCAGAGAAAGAGACAGAGAGAGAGAGAGAGAGAGAGAGAGAGGGAGGTGGGGAGCTATAAGGCTCTGACTCCATGTCCTACTGTTCTGTGTTCCTTGCTTAGTCTGTTAAATCCACTGCTTTAGACATCATTAAATTTCAGGCTGACAGTTTTTTTGCCATAGAAAGTAACATTTATCTGCCTTTCATGTCGTGATGTCTTAGTGTTTGCTGTCCTCGACCGCGCAGGCTTGTTTATAGGGCTTTATTCTCTCACGACATCCTGACGTGGTGCTTAACTGACTTCTCTTGAGGCAGGAGGCAAGTTTGGGGAAGGATGTCTGTTGTGTCTGTTAGTGTGGTGGGGTTCACACTGAGAGTTTGTACAAAAAAAAACGAACCGATAATGGGTGTTGAAGCGCATGAAGGGCGGATATGATGATTAGACCAAAGAGATTCTCAGCTTCTGACAGTCTGCTCTGCCCACGGGCAGATATGGGACTTAGTTCTTAGTGGCCCTCGCTCTGAGTGGGGTCTCCGTGAACTCCTCCCGTCCTTGGGGCGGCAGAGGGCCGAGGGCAGGGCCCGGCTGCCGTCTCAACGCACAGATTGCGGCAGATTGAGAGGTGATACCACGCTAGCGTGTCCCGCTGAGGCCGGCCTGATGATGTCACGGGCACTGCGATCTGGCCCCAAAGAGGATGGGGCTTTCGGAGAACGCTAATGAGAAAGGAACACCTGTTAGCCACAGACAGGCCCCCACGGGGAGCCCAGGGGCCGGGAGAGAGGGAGAGAGGGAGGGAGAGAGAGGGAGAGGGAGAGAGAGAGAGAGAGAGAGAGAGAGAGAGAGAGAGAGAGAGAGAGAGAGAGAGAGAGAGGGATGGAGAGAGAGAGAGAGAGGGATGGAGAGAGAGTGCTGGAAGAGCTGACTGTCACTAGACTCCGAGTCTCCGTTTACTTTCCGATCGTTTGTTTTGTGCTGACACACAAGGAAGATGGCACGGCTGTGGCTCTCTGCAGGAGCGCCGGGGCGGGGTCACTTCCGCGCGCTTCCGCTGGGAAAAACACAAGCTGCATTTGCAGAGGACGCGTTCCTCATTCCGGTGGCATCAGTCGGCGAGCCATTCGTCATTCCCAGCCGCTGATAGTGTCAGCCGGCTCCGTGTAACCGCAGCGGTGGCGGTGGTGATAACGGCCCTCTGACACGTTGGCGATCAGCCCCTACTCGTGCAGATCGTGAGAAGGTCTGCCGGTTACGTTTACCACACTCCACACTCCCCTTCGCTCACGGCGCCTCCGTCCGGATCTCTCCACTCTTCCACTCTGTCTTCATTTCTGATATAAAAATGGCGAAAGCAATCAAAGCCGTGCCCAGATTTGAGTTCTGACTAACGAAGCAGACACTGGCCCACCCACTCGTGTTCGATTCCTACCTGCCGTCCTGGGGAATTATGAATGAATCAAACAGGACTCGCATTAAGGCTCTTTGGACAGTGTCATTTTACATTTGCCTTGTCATTTTCCTGTTTATTCACCTGTGTTTGCCTGACAGAGCGCGTGGCTGGGAGGGTTGGGGATGATGTCATCTGTCCTCGCCCTGGAAATGATGACAGCAGCAACTGTCCTTCCTGGTCGGTCCACTTTTCCCCTCAAATCTGATCTCGGAGACAAATGATGAAGATGATAAGATGAAGATCCTGGGCCAAGGCCGATCTTCCTCTGGCCCCCTGGTTACAGAGAAAAGTGTGTGTGTGTGTGTGTGAGAGCATGTGCATGATGCATGTGTGCAATACTACTAAATCAAGGCAATGAATTTGTAGGGTGCCGGTCGGGCAGAATTCAGTTCAGCGACATGGATAACTGAAAGCTTTCAGAGAGGTGTGCACATGTATGTGTGTGTGCATGCACAGGTGTGTGTGTGTGTGTGTATGTGTGTGTGTGCATTTGTCTCCCACCTCTGATCCCACCTGCCTGTATGTACAACATCCACCACTCCTGCCTCCATTGCCTTCTTATTAACCCGTCCGAGGATGCAGCCTGGCCCTCCTTCAAGACTGCGTCGCAGGAATGGATACAGTAAGCCGGCGTTCCTCTTCCTCCTGCTATCTCCTCCTCATGCCTCTTCGGGGTTTGCTCGATAGTACATTACGGAACAAATGAGCCAATTAGCGACACTAGTGGCTCCCTGGTGGCCAGGGAGAGTTTGGGAAGGAACTGCCAGGTAGACAGCTGTCGTGGCAGGTGATCATATCTCCACCAATTACCTCCCTCTGATAGCAGCATGGGTCCGCCTCACACGCGCGGCCGCCACAGGCCTGCAGAGCTGTCTTGCGAAACACGCCTCCCGCACCGAGACGCGAGACGAACGCGAGTGTGGGCGCCGGCCGGGCCGATGGCGGGCGGACGGGTCCGGGGGACGCTGGGAGAACTGGTGGTATTGTTCTCCGTTTAGCCGCCGGACAGGCGCTGGATGGGAACGACGAGGTAGTGGAGATAATTCCCCCAAGACAGCCATGTCGTGCTTCTGTAAAACAGACACTTCTTCCAATTCTGACTCATTTTTATCCCTGATTCTCCTCCCTCTCTCTCCCTCTCTCTCTCCCTCTCTCCAGACCCATCATCTTCCTCTGTTTTCCGCTTGCATCTGAAACATAATTAGCCAGTTCGTCGCCTCCCTGTGATGTTGGGTGTGCCGATGCTTGCAGACACCTTCCTGGGGCAGGGGGGCACTGTCCCGAACGCTCCACCTGCAGCTCCGTCCTCAGTCCTGCCTGGCATGAAACCCTCTGGTCCCGACCCGTGGGCCCAGGACGCCTGGCCCGCTACCTCCTCCTACAGCGCCACATCACTGATGGGACTTTTCAAAGCTGCTTACGTCTCCCTCCACTTTACTCACATCCATTCTGTCAGGTGAAATATCGGGATCCGTATTTCCAGTTTTCATCTTGTGCCACAGATCGGTTGACACAGTGTGTAATATTGTAAACAATGTAGCACAAACCGCTTAAAAATAATAGCTTGTGTGTTATTTGTGTAGGAATGGCCGCCTGACTGGGTACGAGATCATTTCAGTAAAAGACTTGAGTGACAGCAATCTTGCTTTGGGTTGTTTGGGCTAGAAGGGAGTGAGAGGCGTGAATCTGCAGTCCAGTTCCCCTGCATCACGGCCATGCTGGTTCTGGTTCTGGTTCACTGGGGCAGCTTTGTCAGGCAGCCCTGCTGGCAATATCTCCCTTTATCAAAACAGCTCTTTTTCCTCATAACACGAGTGTGCACGAGAGCTCAAATTTGCAAACATTTATGCATGTGGCCACCCCTGCCGAGCTTTCGCGGCGGACGCCGTCTCTGCCGGAGACGTCCGCAACCTCTCAATCCGTCTGGCAGCTTGAGCTGACCTCGTCCCCTATGGTCAATTTGTCAACGTGCCAGTACTGGCAGGGCACCTTGGGGCTGACCGCCGGTCGTTTTTCCGTCTCGGACAGATCTCCCACCGGAGCAGGGAGGAACAGACACGTTCCGGCTGGTGAGAGCCTCTCCACTGCCCTGTCAGCAGTACTCATTAGTCAAACGCCGTCTCCCAGAAAACGTGGCGCCGACTGCTGTCGCCACGGCTACAGCCCCGAGCTCCGGTCACGGACCGCCTGGTATCACCAATACTCTCATACATGCTGATTTCTGCAGATCGCATTTTGGGAAGTGGTGGGAAAAGAAAAAGGATTTCGAAATTTATGTCACCGCTTGCCAAGGGGTCACATCTCTGAAAATCTCACCTATGCAGGATCATAAGTCATGTGACGAATGAGAGAAGTGAAATGGGTCGTTATTACTCACACTGGTTGTCTATTACTAACACAGGGTGGCCAATCATTGGTTTATCCTCTTTATAGATTTTTTGTGATTTTTTTTCCATGCAGATAAAACGTTGTGGCAAGTTAATCCCAGATTTATGGTTTTGATGCAAGTGGAATGGAGGTTGGCAATTTGATATAATTCAAGTTGATATAATAAAACATCTCAGTACCCGATGATAATATAGCAATAACGACATAATCAGGTTGTATGTTGACTTAAATTATATTTAAATGGTTCTCTGTTATGCTGTTGTATCATACAGAATGCCCGTCATCCTATATAACAACCTACCTTATCTACTTGTATAAAATTACTTCTTTCAAGGGGTTTGCGGTGTTTTTCTTCATGTATGCATGTTTTAGCCTTGGATCGTAAAGTGGCAGTGGAGGTATCTTTAGTGTGTTGGAGCTTCAGGATGTGGGGGTACTGTTGGTCCTGATTGGTGCTCAGCTGTGGTTGGGGTGGAGCTCAAGCACAGCCCCCACATACTTGAGAGTGATGGGCTGGACGTCCAGCTAATGGAGTCCTTTGAACTTCATGGCTTCATGGAAGACATCCCACCGTCTCTCTACAACATGGAGTGTTGCAGGTGTTTGGACCCCTTGACTGCGTCCGCTTGTAGCTGACGTTGAGTGTTCGGTGGTGGTGGTGCTGGTGGGCTGAACATAGTGGCTGAAGCTGGGGGATGTGGGATGACGTGGTGGAGCAGGACTTGTATGAGGACATGGCGGAGGGATTGGTGTCAGTGTGGAGGGCTTCAGTTTTTTAGGGCACGTAAAACATCATCTCGGTTCTCCTTGGCTTATTAAAAAGAGTTTTATTCAGAATTGCTTTACATGGTCCTTGCTAATGGTTAATGCCCTCCATGAAGTAACTAGTTTGTAATCGGTTAGCTGATATCCTCAGAAACCTAGATAACCCCAGAAGATCTATGTCTGCATGACATTTTCTTCTGACCTATGAGCCCACACTGTTCATAAGGAGTGATTTCCATGGTATGTGGATCAGATGTTCTTCTCCAAGACCGAGCCATTGCTTCACAGGAAATTCCATCTCACTGATGGCGATGAGACAGTAAGACCGCTCCAGACCTCGAGGCCAGTTTCGGTGGCGGCTGAACGCCGCTAAGTGAAAGGCTGGCTAATACATGGACTTTCTGTGGACCAGTATGCCGCAGAGACGCTCTGACTGAGCAGTTGCCTAGGCTAAGCAGCATTTTTACTCCTGGTGTCTTGGAGAACAGGATGTGAGCGCCGTTCACAGACAGAGCTGCCACCAGGTCCCTTTCCGGTGAGACGACGACCGTGGACAGAAAGGTGGCCATTTTGCCTGGTCTCTGGGGTGCGTGTGTGGATGGTCTGCGAGTATCCCTGCTGATGGAACTCTGCATCCTGGTTTAACGAGAGTACAGGGACGGATGGCTCAGGAAGGAAAACAACACTGGGATAAAGCTGGAGCTATAAACACAGCCAATTTACTCGCCTTCCTGGGGAACAACAAAAACACTGGTGTCTTTGCTCTGTTGTTAGAGAGAGAAACTTGTGGGCAGATTGTCTGCAGTTTATAGGTAGGCAAAGTTGGAGAAGTGTGTTCAGTTCTTGGTTTGGTGTCTAAAGCGTAAGAACTCCTTGATAAATGCACACACAGAAAGCCTGTCACAGTGGGCAGAACCTGCTTAAATGAGCATGCCTTTCATCCAAGAGAATGATGCAAACCACATGTATTTTCCTTTGGCTGTGCACTGGAAACATCACCAGTCTGGAGAGTCGCACTCAGGGTTTCTTCTATATGTTTTTTTTATATAATGCATTATTATTCCTGTAGGGACAGGTGACATTTCTGCTGTGTGATTTGATAAACTCTCTCTCTCACTCCCTGTCTCTCACACACACACACACATCCACACTGACTCCAGTCCCTAGGGTCAACTTCTAAGCCAGAAAAACACATGGGCAAATGTACATTATGCATCCCAAAACGTTGACACACCAGACTAATTGGAGTTGGCTTTGTGCGTTACTGATTTCCATCATTGAAATGCAGAGCTGACTCCCAGAGATAGCCCCCGCCAACATGGCAAAGCACAGAGCCACAGTGGCCAAGGTTAGCCCGTCAGCTAGCGCTAATGACTCCTCTGTGGAGGTTGAGAGACGGAGAAAGAGACAGAGAGACAGAGAGAGAGAGAGATAATAAGCTGATTATATTTCAAACTAAATCTATACATAAATCTTTTTAATCTAAATTACTTGCAGGCACTATTAACACTGCCATAGACAGTCACAGACACGCCGATTGCATAAATTACTTTCCCAAAACGTTCTCTTTCGATCAGCTGGTATCTAGTGCGCTCTGCATAATTTCCGGCCTACGTACACCAGATGCACAACAGCAAAGCAAGTGATCTTTCGGTTTCACACGGCTTTTTTAAAAGCAGGCTCATTCAAGTGCACATATATCTGTAAGTGGCACCGGCTTCGCCCGGAGGCGCCAAACCCAGTGGATCCGTCATTTGACTGAATTTCTGTTGACCTGAGGAGGGCCTGCTGGACTCTTATCAACACACGACCAGATCCGGGTTGCCATATGCACCATAGAACCAGATAAGCGAGAGAGAGCGGTGCCACGGTGCGGCCTGAATCGAATCTTCCTCGGTGCGCTGCAGCCCCGGGGCCCGTGTGGAGGGGGCAGGGGGAAGACGGTCCAAACAAGCCCACACGCCTGCCATCGCCGCTGGACGCGCCCACTCTGACTCTGGCTCCCTGGATTCTTGCCCCCGTCCTTGTTGTTGTTTTGCTTGATGCCATGGAGCACTGCCCAGGGTTTCCCGTCCCGAGGGGGGGCTTCTGTGCCTGGGCACCCCAGGAAAGCTCCTGTCATTCGAACGGCTTGGGCGGGCGCTGGTTTACCTCGATGGAAGTGGATGTGGTCCAAGCGTGGGTCCTTCCAGCCTGACGCAAGGCGGGCATTATGGGATGGAGAGCAACGCGACAGGTTTCATGGGTTCCATTGCTCCGGCCTTTTAATCTAATCTGTGGCCTCTTGTTCTCTGATTGGGGGCCTTTCTCTGAAAGCCCCGTGAAACACAGGTTTGCGAGCTGTGAAATATCGATACTTCAACAAATGGGTCCACGTTTGAACGCTGCAGGGGCATCTGGACCATTTAATATCTCACTAAGTACAAAGAGATGTTAAAAAAGAGGGAAAAAAAGGAAGAAAACAAATGTTCTCCTTTAACTCCAGGTTTCATAGATCTGAGAAGGTCCATTATGTATTCCTGAGATCATTAATTTCTTCCAAAAAAGATCTGCCTGGATGAGACTCTCATTCTGCATTCTGGAGGATCTCTCTCTTTTCCTCTCACCCTAGAAGTGCCAGTGCCTTGGGTGACACAGCCCTCATAATTCAGCTCTCTTGGGAGTGCATGACTATGAGATGCAGACACATATGGAGATTTGTCTTCTTTAGGATACACACTGGAGTCACTGGGAAGGAGTTGCTTATTGATGCTATGTTTGTTAAAAAAAACAAACAAGCAAACAAATGAAAAAACATACAGTGTAGTACGCAAAGTTTGCAAATAAACACTCAACTGTATGTTTACTAAATAATAAATCAACACCTTTTAGATTCATCTCTTGCCTCCTGACTGAGAACTTGTTCAAATGCTGCTCCATATCCAGATATCCCATAGCAAAAAAAATAATTCAATCAAAGGCTCGGAGTACATTTGCAGTGCTGCCGTCACCCGTCTGCCTCCAGACATTTCATGACTGCGGCATAAATATTTTTAATATCAACCACCTGGTAACGTTGAATAGTGTATTCAGAACCTGAGTTATTCAGACCATTCACTGAGTATCTATGGGCTCCAGTTCCTCGTCTCAGTCTGTCTCTGCTTCCCTGCTTGGTCGGTAATTAACAATTAGTGACCCATTTTGGTTTTATCTGTGGCTTGATATTACCAGAGGCACTAATCTCCCTTGCCAATTGCCATCCTGATAGAGTTTGATGATGGGGTGTTTGAAGACCTGATCAAAGCTCTCGGCCTTTGATGGACCCAAGAAGGCAAGAAACAAGGACCTCCTTCTCACCGTTAACGAACGAGGTCTTAACGTCACCTACTGTACATCCCTGGCACACGTGACAGCAGGACAAGCACACGTCTCATGACCCTAATATCGTTTCACGTTTTTTTGTGTGCACGTGTGTGAATGCCTATACGTGTGTACTGTGGGAACCGGTGGATGCGGAAAGCGGGACTTTAAAGAAAGGTCTTTCCATCACGACCTGCCAAGTCAAAGCAGCCAGGCGTGTTTGATCAGTGCCGTACGTGAATCGCCCACGGCGCTCGTCCTCCCGGCCCTGCAGTACCGCGCAATACCTGCGGGTGGCATCGCAGCTGAGCTAGACGGCAAAGGGAAGGTTGGCGCACCCGTACGCAAGACACGTACTCCCGGGGTGAACGTGGGGACACGGGTGGGTGGGGGGGAGGAGCTGGTGGGGGTGGGTGGGGCTCTTATATACGAGGGAGAACCGCTCCAGATGTGCGGCTCGACTCCCTTTTCTCAAACGGCTGCCTAATGGCTGTCTGTGTCTTCCTGAGCCCTGCTGAAATATTTACTCGCAGAAGCCATGTTTGGGTGCCCTCGGCAGGAGGGCGTCCCCGCGCCGGCGGGAGCTCGGCTGGTACTAATCGCTTTCCGATGATGGGTGAGGTCTGGTCCTCGTCCGCGCGGACGTCTCTTCATTAACCCTCCAGCAATCTGTCGGGAGCCTGCCTCTCATGCAGAAGGCAAGCCTCGCTCGATATGTCTAGTCCCGGAGGAGAGATGCGGGCCCTGGATCACGTTGGCTTTAACACGGAGCCCTGACTCTCACCCTATAACATAAGGAGAGAGTGCGGCGTGCTGAGAGAGCTGAATCCAGACCGCCTTCTCCGCTGCAGTGAAAAGTGCTATTGGCGAAATTGTCGCCAACTAATTATAGGCCAAATGTACTTTGTTAGTCTGGGAAAACTTAGCTTGCACAGTTGCTGTGTTTGCTAGAATCTCTCGCCAAGACCTAATGTTGGATGGAATGAACATGGGGAGGAGAGAGAGAGAGAGAGAGAGAGAGAGAGAGAGAGAGAGAGAGAGAGAGAGAGAGAGAGAGAGAGAGAATCAACAGAGAAGGAGGAGAAATGCACATGGAAAAATTGAGACAAGGTAGGAAGACAGAATGAAAGAGAGTGTGACAGAGAGAGAGACAGAGGGAGAGAGAGGGAGAGACAAGATGCAAAGTGCACAGACAGGAAACCACGGTGATGGACACAAGGTGAGACACGAGGCAAGGGGCAACAGAGTGGCAGAAAGACGGGAAGAGAGCAACAGGGAGAGAGAGTCACGATGAAATATAGCCATGGTGGGGGCAGTAAGGAGAGTGGCCCCAGGTGCTCACAGGTACTCTGACACACAGTATCCTAAAATGGCAGCAGGAAAGGGGCAGGGCACCTGCAGGCTTCCCTGGGTCTTAGTGCCTGTCCTCTGCCTCTCCTCCTCACAGTCGTTCCACACACAAACTTAGTGAAGCAAAAAAAACAGAAGAGAGGCCCTAAATTAACATAGAAATACATTCAATGGTACCTCCAGTCCTCTAGTACTGGGGTGTCTGATTTTATAAAGTCTCATTTTAAGAGGATGTCTCAAAGCTTCCCAATCTAGCTTAGATTGAATAGAATAGGCTGAGATGTAAATGAACCATTGCGTTCTGTGGGATACGTTGATATTAAACACCGCGTGGTTTGATTTTATACTGTTATGCCAGCCATATTATCCATATGTCCCCAGCAACCAGGAATAGTTACGTATCCGAGCGCTGGAAAAGTAATGAAGTCTTCTTCCCTCTCACTCACTGTCCAATCCTGCGAAATGCCAAAGGTGTTTTTTTTTTATGAAATGAGGAGACTTTGAATTACATTGCTGTCAAACAAGCCTAATAATAACAGATGGGCAATCTGAACCATTTGAAAGCAGACAGGAGCTAGCCCAGAGCAGTGTGTCTTTTATGACCATCATTAGACAGGTCTCAGCCATGTTTGCAAGGCTGACCATAGATACAACGACAAGAACTCATGACATGTAGTCCCCACAGGTTCTCAATGGCCTCCACCTGCAGGTTTAAGTGCTAAGTGTCACACGGTCTCATCACTCTCTATTTCTGTCTCCTCTCTCTCTCTCTCTCTCTCTCTCTGTCCTCATGTCCCTGTGGTGTTGGCTCTGGAGGACCAGCAGATGTAGAGGGCGTGGCTGGGCCAGGCCGTTAGCCCCGCCCATCGCCCCTTTCTGTCATCCCCTAACCAGGGAGCTTCGTTCGTCCCCTAACTAGGGAACCTCTTGCGTCCCCTAATTTATTTTTATTTATTTACTTGTTTATTTCTCTATTTTCACAATCATATGCTGGTTCAGGGAGATGTGGAGGGGTGAAGTGGGTCTTTTAAACTTAGAGAAAACATGCACTCTTGAAATTCCCCACACAATTAAGAGTCTAAATATTTAAGTGTGTGTGTGTGTGTGTGTGTGTGTGTGTGTGTGTGTGTGTGTGTGTGTGTGTGTGTGTGTGTGTGTGTGTGTGTGTGTGTGTGTGTGTGTGTGTGTGTGCTGTTATGGTGCACTGGTTTGCCAATACAATATAATGTGCCCTTCTCTCCAGGGAAGGTCTACACAGAGAAGGTCTACACAGGGTATGTCTACACAGAGGAGATGGTTCTAGATGGTTCTAATGCTTTTTAGATCATTTCAAGCTTCTTCACCATGAAGCCAGTTCATTTTAATTTATTAATGTTTCATTGCATTAAACAGTCTTTTAATATTAAGGCATTTTTTTTTGCATTTCTCATTCAGTTATGCAAATCTTTTCACAAACGTTCACTTATTCATAGTGCTGCTGTCCTTGTCGGAAGGTCAATTTATTGGTCAACACAGCCTGCTGAGACAGGCAGCGTAGTCCTATATCTAAATATATTAATGTCATACAGCGCTGCTACTGACAGCCTCCGAGCAGACACGCAGGCTTGACATGCCCTGGTACGCAGCCAGCTTGGACATTGTCCAGTTCTCTTCTTCAAACCACTTTATTCATCTGACTATTTGGTTTAGACGAGCGGCTTCCTATTGGATTAAAAACTGGTAATTGGAAGCTGGCCCCAGTGACTGAAGTTATATGAGTTTTTTTATTTTTTTTGCTTTGATGCGGAGTGTTATCTCTTTTGTGCCAGAGGGTGATGGGTAACGGATGCATTGGTTGGGGTGTCCACGGAGACGTGTCCTTCTAAACCGCCCTAGCTGTCTGTCCACGGCGGGGTCCTGCCTCCCCGTGATGGCTGGCGTACCGTCGTGCTCCGAGTTAGCACTTCCCTTCTTGCCCACCGCCAGCGCTCCAGCTAGCACTCAATAATTCATGTCCCTTCTTGCTGAACAGACTGCGGCCCCGCTGGGAGCGTGCGAGTCCTCTGCCCGTTTACCCCTTACACCAGGCCTACAGCCCAGACTCCTCCACCCCAGATGAATGCCCCGGGGGCTCATGCCCCATATGCCCCCCCCCCCCCCTCCCCCCTTCCACCCATCTGACCTGAAAGGACCCCGAGGCATCGCCAGCTAAGTCTGGACACTACTGCTCCTCTTCCTCAAGTGGAAGGAGGAAGGAGCGGCATTGAATATCGAGCAAACTGACGGCATCGGGTTTCGGCTTTCGTTCGACTTTTAAGACGGCTCAATAAAACAGAAGAGGAAGGGCACCTTCGATAAAGCGAATCCTATTCGTTAGCATGTGGGGTGGGCGGGAGTCGTTTGAACTCCCGCCGTGTCGTCTAGCATCTGTCACTCCGTTCCGATTCGCCCGCGATCGAGAAGATCGGCCACACCATTGGACCTCGCCAGCGCCCGCCGGCTACCAAAACCATTTTTGAATGTACGTATATCAGCGATAAACTTAAGATTATTCGCCAAGATCACTAAACTAACATGTTTTCAATGGTTAAGTCAATGAACTAACACATGATTATTAGGAACAGGAAGCACTAGCATCTCTGGGTAAGACTGCTTAGGTTGTTGTGATGTTTGTTGCCAGATGGTACAATGTGGCCCAGCATATGTGACACAAAACAAAGGCTTGTTTCACCATTCAATTGAATCCTCATTAAGATCCACTTTCCTAATTGTGTTTTTATCTGATATTTCAGCAGCTCACACTGTCTGCAACCGGGGAGCAATTATCCACCTCTCTGCTCTCCGCCGCGCGTGCAGAACTGGGCGGCGTCTGGCCTCTTGCACTTCCGCACGCTGCCGGAGAAGAGGGGCCGCCATTGGCTGTCTCTCCCCCCAGAGTCGACACACACCCGCAGCCCAGGTGTCGCGTGTGACGGGCGCTACTTCCGTCTCCCGGCCAGACCTTTGCTAGGATTAAGGGTGTAATTAGGTGACTCAACTTGGGTTCGGATGAGTCTTTGAAGAGGAGCAGTATATATTTTTTTAAAATCACTTGATCTTTCTATTTTTTAAGCTTGTAGTTTTTTTAATGTTTTTTTTTTTTTTTAGTTGTGCACGTCGTACATTTTTAACGTAACCTTTGATGCGTGGACTGGGTGATGCGTAGCCTGCGGAACATCAAAGGGGCTCTTCAGTCTTAAAACGAGTGGCCCGTAACGGAGGAATCGCTGCCGACATCAGGGGTACTCAGGAACACGGCCTCCGTGCAGGACGGACGTGCAGGACGGACGTGCAGGACGGACGTGCAGGACAGACGCGCAGGAAAAGAGCAGGGTGGGAGAAAAGGCAGCAGCTGCCATCGCACCGTTTCCCACAACATTTAAGAGTTTTACACTGTGTGTGTGTGTGGGGGGGGGGGGGGGGGGGGGGTAATGAGCACCTCCATTCTTGACCGATGCACTCCTCTCCCAGGGGACTATATTTAACATTTCACACATGTAAATTTCTGCTCTCACCTGTTTGACAGAGCGGCGGGGGGGTTGGGGGGGGGCACACGCTCCGGGGCGTCTTTCTCTTTTTGATCTGGCCAATTTACATTCTCATAACTCTGCGTGTGCGTGTGGTGACGTGCTGCACGTGGCAGGGCCTCGGCCATCTCCACTACACGCGTGACAGTAGTCATGCCTCCTTCCCTAAGACCGCCGTGACTAAGGATGCATAGATTTTTATAATTGAGGGTTCTAGCTTATGGCAATAACAGGAGCTGTTGGGTGAGAAAATGAATGCCAAAGTACCGTAGCTGTCAGACTATTCTGGCAATGCAGAGAGATTCTCTAATGATGTATACTGTACATCTGGGGTGGGTTTGTATTTGTGTGTGTGTGTGTGTGTACAGTGCATAAGATTTGTACTTGGCTATGTTGGTTATGTAGGTCTTGCATTTTTAATGAACTGATATGTCTTGACAAGCAAAACATTGCCGGTTTGGGCAAGAAAAAGTCCATAAAATGCAACTATACGCAACATGTGCGCTGCTCAGTGGTCCTGACCTCACGATGAAGGAAACCCCTCACACGCTGGTCCTGTGATTGATAGTTGTGAGGCTGCAATCTCGACTTCATGACAGGATAGTTTTGTTGCGTATACGTCATGGGCAGGAAGTGTACGTTTAATTTATTCAGAGTTTCATAAAGAACAATGTCTTGGCAGGTCTTCAAACTGTATCTGTCACTTCTGCACGGTGAGCAGTCCACCTGATCCAGGATTCTGCTGCTACCGTGCTCACATCCATAAAAATGCATTTATAAGTATATACGACACGTGTAAGTACGCCTGTTTCTCTGTGCACAACAGGGGGAAGTAGATGTTTGATTGAAAGGCTGTTAGGGACCAGTTCCTCTAGTTTCTGGACCATTCCAATCAGAGTCTCACAGACATTAAAAACCCTCACCCCACATTGACCCATCCAGTGCTCATCTCAGCCATGAGACCCTCTCCATATGGAGACCAGCAGACCTGGCCATCCGCTTTGAGCGGTGTGACTTTTTTGCACGGCCTCCTCCCTCTGTGCCCCGGCCATTTGTGGGCGGGACCGCCCTCCCCGTGCCCGCCCGGCCTCTCTGCGGGCCCAGCTGTGCCCTGACAAATGCCCTCAGGGAGGCGCCGGGGGCATAATGTGCCATCTTCCTAATTACGGCAGAGCTTGCGATGGTCTAGCGGGGACCTGGGCGTCCGCCTGAGACCCTCACCGCCTCCTGGCACGTGTGAAGAGAACGCGAGCTGTCCTCCAAACCCGAGCGCCAACCGTCGCTCCAAACGCTAACGGCTCCTCCCCCCGCCCCAACCTTTCTGGAATTTTCCGCATTTAATCTTCGGGTGAAAATGGAATCAGGAGTTAAATCGGTGTGATTAGAGTACGTGCGCCAGATTTCAAAGAGTGCTGGTTTGCTGTTGGTGAGGAGGAGGATTCTCAGGTGTGTCATTTGCTTTGAGATTTTCTTTCTTCCAACTGTATCCAAATGAACCCCTCGTCACCATGGAGAACTCGGTTAGACGCTGCTGATTTGTCCATCTTCCTTGGTAGGCCGGCTACAACGTACTGTGCATTAACACAAGCCTGTAATCAATATGCAATTCAGCCCAGCAGGCGTCCCGCCCCTTTCAGAGGACATTGTCCTTCATTGTGCTTTCAAAGTGCGTCTGGCTTATTTATTTATTTAGTGACTTAGTGATTATTCCTTATTTTGCTGATCTCAACAGTTGTTTTAACCCTTAATATTACAGTTCTAGAATTACAGTATATACTATTTCAGTATCCATAAATACTATATATAAATATACACACACACTTTTTATATTTATTTACAATATGTGTATATAAAATAAAATTATTTTATAAAATTAAATATATATATAACCATGTTTAGCTGTGGATTCTGAGCATGAAATGTTCTGTAATTACTGTCATGATTACTGTCATATGTTAAAGTTCACGGGTGTTTGTATGTGCCCTTTAAATGCAGCACGTTTCTACAGCTGATCAGCGTGCCTTGTGCTCACTGTAGACACTGAATGGATCAACCTTTTTTTTTCAGCTGGTAGAATTTGTGTTAAAATTGTGACTGATTTGAGAGGTCAGGTGACCGAGATGGATCTTACGGGAAGGGCCATGGACCTTGTCCCATACTGCTGCCCTGGCAACTGTTGCTATAGAGACGAACTCTGAAGATGTACACTTACAACAACAGATTTCACTTCCATCAGTTTTCTTTACTCCTTAAAAAATCACTTCACCGGAGAAAAAAAAAACTATAGATTAAGGGTGCTGGATGCTACTCACAGCGCATCCATTTCTGTCATTTTCATGTCAGGAGCACACTGAGAAATATAATGCACATAATAACGCATTTTATGATCAAGCTCTAAGCACCTCGCTGCATTAATGTTTTACACGAGCAACTTTTACATTTTTTATTGAATGTCACCACAGTGCCGCAGCCGTCTCCTGGTAGAGGCGATAGGCGTGCACGCCAAGGTCGTGTGGCCACGTTTTCTGTGGTCTCATCCAGTGCACCGAGTAACTCGAAAGGCACCACGTATCGACTGACAGGAAACGTGTCACAATGGGGCGACGGGGGTGTCTTACACACGTAGGGCACCTCCTCTAAAAGCCCCCACTGGCAAAGGGAGGATTCACAGGTGCCCATAATGGCCTCAGAAAAGTTGACTTCTCCCTCACATGCTCTCTCTGATAGGTCTATGGACACGTTTATTGATTTGTTTCAGACTGAGCTTTTCTGAAGAAATCCATTTGCCCTTTTCATTTTTTTCTATTGCAGTTCCTAGATTGACGTTCGTCAGACAGAGGCTTTACAGAGGGTCGACAATGAAAACGGAAAAAGAGAAAGAGAGATGAAGGCAATGTGAGAAAAAGAAGTGATTACTCCAGTCTAAGCAAAAACAATGAAC
Source organism: Brachyhypopomus gauderio (assembly GCF_052324685.1). NCBI lineage: Eukaryota > Metazoa > Chordata > Actinopteri > Gymnotiformes > Hypopomidae > Brachyhypopomus > Brachyhypopomus gauderio. The sequence continues at coordinate 6,031,032 of NC_135221.1, read as the reverse complement.
TGTACAACTGTACATGCACTGTAAGCCCACATCAGGCTGATTAATGTCCGATTTCATAGGGTATCACCATACTTGTACATATTAGTGGAGCTTTGTGCTGATTGGCTAAGGCTGAGCTTGTCAGTTGCCAACTAGAAGTTAATTGGCTGATTAAAGCCACATTTCTCCAGCGACCAGGTCATCCTCGTGAGCCTTCTCATCAGCTAGCCCAGAGACGCAGCTTGTAGAGTTCCAGCGGAAATGCACGAGTGATTGCTGAGAAGCGTTTATGTTCACGATGATCTCCTTTTAAACAAGCACGAGCCAAATGTAGCTCACTACCTCAAAATCACGTATTGTACATGCACATCTAATCTGTCAATATGCAAAAGTGTGACGAGGAAAAAAAACGGGTTGCTGAGAAACAACCCTTTGTGTGTCTTTACAGTCATATTCATACACAGGCCACAGGCAAATGCCTTGGTTAATCCATTATCCCTGTACAAACCATATTGGGAATCATCTTAAAGTCTGTGGCATGATATGCAAATTGGTTCAAAATCTAGACAGGCACAGTCATTGGTCCTTTTGTTTGGTTTGAGACAGTGGATCTGCAGAACCGAGATGTTTGCGTCTGTAGCTCACTGTGTAGGAGTAATGGGACGAAATGTGTTGTGTGCCCCCCCCACCCCCCAACACACCCCCCCCCCCCCCCCCACACACACACACACACACACACACACACACACACACACACGCACACACACCCCTTCAGGCCAACCAGGTTTGTTCTGCACAATTCCGTTCAGAAGAGAAACACAATAAGAATAGGAACAATAAACCACAAATATAATGTGCTTCCAACACTAAAGGCTTGGGTCCTTAGAACGATTTTAATAAAAAGTAAGGAAGTGAGAGAGAGAGAGAGAGAGAGAGAGAGAGAGAGAGAGAGAGAGAGAGAGATTGTTGCAGCTCATATATGAGGCGAAGGCTGAAATGTTGTGTACAGTGCAATTACCAAACTGCAATGATTTTTCATGGATTGGGCGAATCTGGCTCTGTTGATTGCAACTTTTAATTTGAATCTGAAGGTGCAGTGTGTGTGGTTTGTCCACGTCAGAGTGGAAACATGACAGGAGCACAAGGGACAGGCACGTCTCACTGTGCCTTTGGGAAAGCAAACCGTAAAAATGGCCCTAGTGGAGATACACATTTAGGAGGGATAACAGATCGGGCTGTTGCAAACCTGACATAATGATTCAACGCAGAGACTAGCTTAAGGTGGCTGTCTGAAAATAAACAGAACCGCAAATAGGGGGAGAATTTTTTTTCCAAACTGACATCAACCAAAAAATAAATAAATCAATGAAATAAAATAAACAAGAAGGGGAAAAAAGAATGAATTTAATTAAAACTGACAGTCCTACTCTAGGCAACTTGTCTCGTTTTAAATGTTACAATTCACTGATGGTACACCAGCCTCACACCTGCAATCTGTAGTCACTTAAAAAGCACCACAGGGAAAATGAGCACCACAGATTTGATTGTGGAAGCTTGTGTGTGTATCTCTTCAGGCTGTTTTCTAAATGTGTCTGTCCTAAATAGTAAATTGATTGAGAGACTCGAGTTTCAGTGCATGAGGGGAAAGTATTATAATCTCTCTCCAGGGACTGTGTCACTTTGATGATTTAGGAAGAGTTTCAGTTGTCGCTGATAATTCCTGAGATAAACTGAGAATAGTCTGACCTCAGGTCTGTGTCTTCCAAACTTTTGCATGTTCTAATTATTGTGTGTGTTCCTCTAATCCTATATGGTAACCCTGTGGACTTTGTGTAATTCGGCATTTTGCAGGAAATCTACATGAATTCCAATTAAACATTTATTGAGTTTCAATAGCAACTGAGAAATTGTAAGCTAAAGGGTTAGATACTATTCTGGAACGGTGTAACAATGTTACTAGGGCTGCACAGGGTTATATGGTTGTTGAAATATTACATGAATTCACAGGTCACTTCCTGCTGGATGTGTGTGGGCAACTTGCACTCGCAGGACTAGAGACAGTGTTTCCCCATGGCAACACAAGACAAGACATTGGGTAAAACAGCTCTTGGGTCATAACTGCGCTCAGAACCCAGAGAGAGCTGGTGGGATATGTAGTTTTCTCATGCTCATCAGAAGAGGAACTCACTGGAGAGCAGAGCCGTTCTTTTTTGGGGATGAGAGGAGATTGTTTTCAGTGAAGCACTTCTAATATAGTTTCAGTCTAAGTTTAGGTTCAGTTCAGTAGTGAGAACACAGGAAGAGAGGAGCAGGGTAGACTTCTCCTGAAGATACCCCAAATCATCACTTGATAGACAAGCATGTAAATTCAGGGTGGGTGGGGGGGGGGGGGGGCAGTAAAAGAAATATAAAATGACAGCAAAAAGAAAGAAAGAAAAGAGAGCAAGATGAATCTCGCATTCCTGTCAACAGCAAAGTAAATCACAGCTTCTTAGAACCTGCGTGCTCGTGACTAGAATCAGATCAACTGCCTTTTGTATTTCAATAGTATGAGTGGTGCAGAAACAGAATTCTGCATGTAGTGTAGGGTGTAGTGCAGATGTGTGTGTGGCAGTGCTATTCTGAGACCAAATCACACAACATTTACAGCAACTGCACAAGTGGAACTGCTTACCACTGAAAACCACAAAATGTTTGAATATGTACTGGAAAATAACAGAAATTTGGCAGAAGATAGTGTATGGCAGCAGTTAGAGTTATCAGAACGGGCATTAAGTGAAGTTGCATGTGTAGTGGGTTGGCGCTTGTATTTCTAGTGAAATCAAAATGAGCAGCGTTAGAAGCATATGTTGTCTACGGTTATGTGCGTGGGCTGAGAATTGCCTCTCAGATTGCTGGAGTTAATCCGGGCTGAACTGCTTAATCAGAGACCAGAAGGAAAAAAAAAAGCTTGTAAACTTAAAATACGGCCGTGTTCGCCCTTAATCCACCCACACGGATTCAGCTCCAGCACCGTGAGAGCGTGTACCTATTAGAGCGCACGCGTGTCTGGATAAACGTGCGTGGATACGGCGGACGATCGCAACGCATCACAGTCTAGCTCACCGAAGAGCAAGGCCACGCCCCCCACCCCTCCCCCCAAACCAGATTCACCAAATCCGAACCAAAACCCATGCAAATTGATTTCAGAAAGAGTAAAACGGGCATCTGTGCATTTTTTCCCCCTTTTCCGTTTCACGCGGATGCGGAGCGAGCCGACGCCAGGTGTGAGGAGAGCAGGAGGCGCGTGCGGTCTTGGAGGATGAAAGCGCTCTGAGAAAGTCGCAAATGAACAGCGCGCGCGGCCGTGAATACCTCGAGCGGCCCTGATCAATGCAGCTCGCGCGAATGACCTGTTGGTATGAGCTGCGCCTCTGTTCTCTATACCTGTACATTAATTACTTTTCTCTCTCTCTTTTTTTTTTACACAAATTATCAACATGTTTTGTCCTGTTCTAAACCTGATGATCATTAAACATATTCACCTTTGCAGCTTCAGTAATTTGTGGAGAGCTACGCGTTGCACGTTAATACATATAATACATATAATACATATAACTCTAAGGTTAAAGAAACATTGATTTATTAAAGATGCACTGTTCTGGTAGCTACTTAAGTAAGTAGCTACCTACTTAAGTACCAAATTTGGTCTGACTGATGCCACGTAGGGTTTGAGACGCCCGTCTTTCATCAGTGATAGTGTTTTGACAGCAGGCTTGTTATTGGTAGGATGTTTTGGGTAGTAAACACCTCTCTACCCAGCAGTGACTCTGACACAAGTAATAACTCCTTCAGCATGTCTGTGCCTGATATGCTTATAGCAACCCTACCATGCCACTACCACATCAGTTCTCTGCTGTAAATGCCAAATAATATCAGGTCAGCGGTGGTCCTGTGGTCCGACCCTGACCGGTGATGAATGAAATAGAAGGCTGGCTTTCACACTGCAGCGCACGGCTTGCTCACAACTGTACACCTTTTAAAAAGCGACTGTGTGACAGTCCTACATAATAAACCTGTCAGTGAGCACAGGCTGAAGGCGAGCGGTTCTAATAAAGCGTAGGGCTCTGAGTATTCTTTGTTGGCGTGTGATTCTGCAGAGCGGAGCTGTAATGACGAGATGACGCGTGGTGGTGGTACGGAGATGATGCCCCCCCCCCCCCCCCCCCCGACAAATCTTTAGGTCTTTGCTCTGAAGCACAAGTTTCCACCAGTGCATAAGCCCCTCTCTCTCTCTCTCTCTCTCTCTCTCCTTTCTCTCTCTCTCTCTCTCTCTCACACACACACACACGCACAAATATATAGATTTTTTTTTCCAATCTGCCACACATGGCATTGTTGACTGACTGACTGGTTCCCTGGAGTTCTCTGTTGAAGGAGAACTCTAAGTGCTCATCTGGGTAGATTCCTGACCTGCTGATATGTCATTTCATGGCAGGCCTATATCTCGCCTCCTAATGAGAGCACAACCATCCACACGGATGGCACATGACACAGCTGCGATTTAAACCGCCGCATCTCTAAGTGTGCCACTCGGGGGCCGTATCTAGACAAGGCTGAGTGTGAACACACACAAATGAATGCACAATGCCCCCCCCCCCCCCCCCCCCCCCCAAACATACAGACTCACCCAGCACCAGGTATCTAGACCTTCTACTTAAGCCCTCTGATGGGAGCGTAATTGCAGAGACCCACTTGATGAGACACAGTCTGAAACACCAGTCAGTGGCGCTCAAGCCGTCTCTGCCGGGCCGAGTCATTTATGCAAACCTGCTGGGGCCTCTGCTCCAATCACAGCTGTAGATACGTCGCCTATTAATGTTAGCCATCAAGGAGCTCAGTGGCTTCCTCTCCACCAACGCTGGCCTGTCACAAACATTCCCTTGATGAGACACAGTCTGAAACACCAGTCAGTGGCGCTCAAGCCGTCTCTGCCAGGCCGAGTCATTTATGCAAACCTGCTGGGGCCTCTGCTCCAATCACAGCTGTAGATACGTCGCCTATTAGTGTTAGCCATCAAGGAGCTCAGTGGCTTCCTCTCCACCAACGCTGGCCTGTCACAAACATTCCCAGTTCAGATCAGCGAGTCAGACAGGGCTGCCACCCCCTCTACCCCCTCTGCCACCCCCTCTACCCCCTCTGCCACCCCCTCTATCCCCCCCCTGCCACCCCTCTACCCCCTCTGCCACCCCCTCTATCCCCTCTGCCACCCCCTCTATCCCCTCTGCCACCCCTCTATCCCCTCTGCCACCCCTCTACCCCCCTCTGCCACCCCCTCTACCCCCCCTCTGCCACCCCCTCTATCCCCCCCTGCCACCCCCTCTACCCTCTCTGCCACCCCCTCTATCCCCTCTGCCACCCCCCTCTACCCCCTCTGCCACCCCCTCTACCCCCCTCTGCCACCCCCTCTACCCCCCTCTGCCACCCCCTCTATCCCCCCCTGCCACCCCCTCTACCCCCCTCTACCACCCCTCTATCCCCTCTGCCACCCCCTCTACCCCCTCTGCCACCCCCTCTATCCCCTCTGCCACCCCCTCTACCCCCCCTCTGCCACCCCCTCTACCACCCCTCTATCCCCCCCCTGCCACCCCTCTATCCCCTCTGCCACCCCCTCTACCCCCTCTGCCACCCCCTCTATCCCCCCCTGCCACCCCTCTATCCCCTCTGCCACCCCCTCTACCCCCTCTACCACCCCTCTATCCCCCCCTGCCACCCCTCTATCCCCTCTGCCACCCCCTCTACCCCCTCTACCACCCCTCTATCCCCCCCTGCCACCCCTCTACCCCCCTCTACCACCCCTCTATCCCCCCCTGCCACCCCTCTATCCCCTCTGCCACCCCCTCTACCCCCCTCTGCCACCCCCTCTATCCCCTCTGCCACCCCTCTATCCCCTCTACCACCCCTCTATCCCCTCTGCCACCCCCTCTATCCCCTCTGCCACCCCTCTACCCCCTCTGCCACCCCCTCTATCCCCTCTGCCACCCCCTCTACCCCCTCTGCCACCCCCTCTATCCCCCCCCCTCTACCCCCTCTACCACCCCTCTATCCCCCCCTGCCACCCCTCTATCCCCTCTGCCACCCCCTCTACCCCCTCTGCCACCCCCTCTATCCCCTCTGCCACCCCTCTATCCCCTCTGCCACCCCTCTACCCCCTCTGCCACCCCCCCTCTGCCACCCCCTCTATCCCCTCTGCCACCCCCTCTACCCCCTCTGCCACCCCTCTATCCCCTCTACCACCCCTCTATCCCCTCTGCCACCCCCTCTACCCCCCTCTGCCACTCCTCTACCCCCTCTGCCACCCCCTCTACCCCCTCTGCCACCCCTCTATCCCCTCTGCCACCCCCTCTACCCCCTCTGCCACCCCCTCTACCCCCTCTGCTACCCCTCTATCCCCCCCTGCCACCCCCTCTACCTCCTCTGCCACCCCCTCTATCCCCTCTGCCACCCCCTCTACCACCCCTCTATCCCCCCCTGCCACCCCTCTATCCCCTCTGCCACCCCCTCTACCCCCTCTGCCACCCCCTCTATCCCCTCTGCCACCCCTCTATCCCCCCCTGCCACCCCTCTATCCCCTCTGCCACCCCCTCTACCCCCTCTGCCACCCCCTCTATCCCCTCTGCCACCCCTCTATCCCCTCTGCCACCCCTCTACCCCCTCTGCCACCCCCCCTCTGCCACCCCCTCTATCCCCTCTGCCACCCCCTCTACCCCCTCTGCCACCCCTCTATCCCCTCTACCACCCCTCTATCCCCTCTGCCACCCCCTCTACCCCCTCTGCCACCCCTCTACCCCCTCTGCCACCCCCTCTACCCCCTCTGCCACCCCTCTATCCCCTCTGCCACCCCCTCTACCCCCTCTGCCACCCCCTCTACCCCCTCTGCTACCCCTCTATCCCCCCCTGCCACCCCCTCTACCTCCTCTGCCACCCCCTCTATCCCCTCTGCCACCCCCTCTACCACCCCTCTATCCCCCCCTGCCACCCCTCTATCCCCTCTGCCACCCCCTCTACCCCCTCTGCCACCCCCTCTATCCCCTCTGCCACCCCTCTATCCCCTCTACCACCCCTCTATCCCCTCTGCCACCCCCTCTATCCCCTCTGCCACCCCTCTACCCCCTCTGCCACCCCCTCTATCCCCTCTGCCACCCCCTCTACCCCCTCTGCCACCCCCTCTATCCCCCCCCCTCTACCCCCTCTACCACCCCTCTATCCCCCCCTGCCACCCCTCTATCCCCTCTGCCACCCCCTCTACCCCCTCTGCCACCCCCTCTATCCCCTCTGCCACCCCTCTATCCCCTCTGCCACCCCTCTACCCCCCTCTGCCACCCCCCCTCTGCCACCCCCTCTATCCCCTCTGCCACCCCCTCTACCCCCTCTGCCACCCCTCTATCCCCTCTACCACCCCTCTATCCCCTCTGCCACCCCCTCTATCCCCTCTGCCACCCCCTCTATCCCCTCTGCCACCCCTCTACCCCCTCTGCCACCCCCTCTATCCCCTCTGCCACCCCCTCTATCCCTTCTGCCACCCCCTCTACCCCCTCTGCCACCCCTCTATCCCCCCCTGCCACCCCCTCTACCCCCTCTGCCACCCCTCTACCCCCTCTGCCACCCCCTCTACCCCCTCTGCCACCCCTCTATCCCCTCTGCCACCCCCTCTACCCCCCTCTGCCACCCCCTCTACCCCCTCTGCTACCCCTCTATCCCCCCCTGCCACCCCCTCTACCTCCTCTGCCACCCCCTCTATCCCCTCTGCCACCCCCTCTACCCCCTCTGCCACCCCCTCTACCCCCTCTGCTACCCCTCTATCCCCCTCTGCTACCCCTCTATCCCCCCTGCCACCCCTCTACCCCCTCTGCCACCCCCTCTACCCCCTCTGCCACCCCCTCTACCCCCTCTGCCACCCCCTCTATCCCCCCCTGCCACCCCTCTATCCCCCCTGCCACCCCTCTATCCCCTCTGCCACCCCTCTACCCCCTCTGCCACCCCCTCTATCCCCCTCTGCCACCCCTCTATCCCCCCTGCCACCCCCTCTACCCCCCTCTGCCACCCCTCTATCCCCTCTGCCACCCCCTCTATCCCCTCTGCCACCCCCTCTATCCCCTCTGCCACCCCCTCTATCCCCCTCTGCCACCCCCTCTATCCCCTCTGCCACCCCTCTACCCCCTCTGCCACCCCCTCTATCCCCCTCTGCCACCCCCTCTATCCCCCTCTGCCACCCCTCTATCCCCCCTGCCACCCCCTCTACCCCCTCTGCCACCCCTCTATCCCCTCTGCCACCCCCTCTACCCCCTCTGCCACCCCCTCTATCCCCTCTGCCACCCCCTCTATCCCCTCTGCCACCCCCTCTATCCCCCCTGCCACCCCCTCTACCCCCTCTGCCACCCCCTCTACCCCCTCTGCTACCCCTCTACCCCCTCCTGCCACCCCCGGTGCACTGTAGAGAGAGTAGCGACTGCAGCAGTGCTAACAACCTCCCGGAACTTCGGATCAATTTGATCTCCACTTTGCTTTTGTCCGGGTGAGCAGGACACACACTTCCAGACGGATGAGGGAGGAACGGGGAGGGAGGACTCCAAGCTTAATGGATGATGTGAACTGACAGAATAAAAAAAACATCACAGTGAAGTTAAGGAGCAGATTCATTCATGTTTTGACCTGTACTGTTTTGACGTTGGTGATTTGCTCATTGAAACATAAATGTTTTAAAAGGCAGGTTTTGCATAGAAAGAAATACGGTGTTGGCTTGGTGTTATAGTGATTAATAGAAACATAGTACTTACGGGAAACACAAACACCAGCATTTGCATTTCCATGACACGCGGAGGAGTGGGCGTGACTGAGGGGAATGAGAGAGCCAATCGCATCCCTGACATTTTGCGAGCACCTCATCACCTGATTTGTGAGCACTCTAAATGCAGAGCCTCTTGACATCTCAGCTAGCTCATATTCACCTCTTCCAGTAAGACACGGCAGAAATGGTAACCGCCCCCACTCCCCCTCTGATGGGGACATCTAGGGGTCAAAGGACACTGCAAAGGGAAATTCAAACCACAAGACAGTGTGGTGGACAATGACACTTTGAGCTGACTGATAATGATGGGTTCTCCCTCTCTCTCTCTCTCTCTCTCTCTCTCTCTCTCCCTCCCCCCACAGCTGTGGGTTTTTTTGTTGGTGGTGACTGTCGGCATGACGTCAGCCTCTGGTCAGGACACTCAGAGTTCCCCCATGAACTACCGAGGAAAGGGGATTGCTGGAAGCTGACCTCTGACCCCTTGCCAGATGCACTACGGTGACTGTGATAACCCCGAGTAGAGCGTCCAGAGGTCACGGAGTTGCAGGGAATCAGGAAGATCAGCTTCCCCCTCGTCTGTGACACAGGTCAAGCTTCTGCGGTACCTGTTGCTGGACTGGCATGAATAAATGCTACACATGATGTATCTGTGTGCGAAATTAGCAGGCTGTCAGTGAGACACGCGAGCGCTGTGGGTTTTGGCTGATGCTAACGATAAGGGTCCTTACTCTGTCACTCACTCACCTGATTCCACGCTATCGGCTAAACGCGAGCTTTTGCCGGCATCTTTCACGTAAGCGGCTCACTGCAAATCTGTCAAGATCATTGTTTCGCCAGCCGGCATTAGAACAGAACATAATCTCACTTCATCTCCTCGCGGGTTTCTCTCATTCGGCTCCCTCTCTTTTGTCTCCGTGTGTCAACAGAATGAGCAGGCTGAGATAATATGGATGAGATGTCAAGATTACATCCTTAAGTGTAATTTTACAGAGGCACTGACCAAGCACATCAGCCTGGCAATGTGTGTGTGTGTGTGTGTCCACATGTGTTTTACTGGCAGATCTCAATGATACTGTCAGAAGACAAGGTCTTCAATCCTCTCCTCTGCCATGCTGTATTGCCATGGGAACACACATTGGTGGACAGGGGCTCTTATTATTTCCTTGAAAAACTAAGAAAAAGAAAAGCCAGAGTTAGCTTTAGTTTCTGAACAAAGACCTTTATTTGCTGTCTTGCTCTCGCTGGAAGGACATAAGCTTCCGTACTCTGAGCTCCATCGCGGTACCTGTCTGAGCGATTGTTATCGGGTCTTTTAACAACAACACCAGGACTCTATATGTCTGCCCCAGAGGCGCAGATGGCACTGGGGACGGGGGGGACATGTCCCCTCCAGATTTATATTGACCCCATCCGAAATCTAGCATCTACAAGCATAAACGTATATATTGTACAGCTTGGTCCCCCTCACTTCAGAATTTCCATCTGCGCCAATGGTCTGCCCTGAAAGTGTGTGTGTGTGTGTGTGTGTGTGTGTGTGTGTGTGTGTGTGTGTGTGTGTGTGTGTGTGTGTGTGTGTGTGTGAGAGTGTGTGTGTGTGGTGCCAGCCTGACCATCATAAGAGCATCATCATCTTTTTCCATTTGTTCATTTTAAGTGGAGGTGGTCCGGTACCCTAACCACCAATTACACCGCAGAAGTCTGCTGGCTCCATTTACTCAGATGTTGATAAAGACGTGTGCACGTATGTGTGTGCGTATTGTATTCTTTCTAATTCCTGCCACTTTTTCTACTGATTATACTGTCCAAAAGTCTAGAGCGGGCCCATCAGTCCATCAGCGCTCAGCACAAAAAAAGCTCACTGCACTTCCAGCCCGGCATTAATCCACACGATTCATATTTCATGACGGCGCCACGTGGGAGCGGAAGATGAGGGCTGACTGTAGAAAGGCTTAGTCAGTTCAGCTCACGCCTGTGTGATGCCAACAGGACCAGGCAGCAGACCGAGGTGCGGAGGAAGATGTGGCGGGTTTCAGGAGGATGTGGTGGGTTTCAGGAGGTCGGGTGTGTTTCAGGAGGTCGGGTGTGTTTCAGGAGGACGTGGCGGGTTTCAGGAGGACGTGGCGGGTTTCAGGAGGTCGGGTGTGTTTCAGGAGGACGTGGCGGGTTTCAGGAGGACGTGGCGGGTTTCAGGAGGTCGTGGTGTGTTTCAGGAGGACGTGGTGTGTTTCAGGAGGATGTGGCGGGTTTCAGGAGGTCGTGGTGTGTTTCAGGAGGACGTGGCGGTTTCAGGAGGTCGTGGTGTGTTTCAGGAGGACGTGGCGGGTTTCAGGAGGTCGTGGTGTGTTTCAGGAGGACGTGGCGGTTTCAGGAGGTCGTGGTGTGTTTCAGGAGGTCGTGGTGTGTTTCAGGAGGACGTGGCGGACGAGCGCCGCTCTTCTTCCTGTTTTCAAACAGCCAGACATCGAATTAGATCTTATTAGCTTAACGGGTGCTCTTCACCCCGAGCTTCCGGGCAGGGGGCGGGTGAGTGGTGCAGACCAGGTGAATCATGCATTTGACGTCCCGGGTGAGGAGTTGCGGTATGGGCCACGGGAAGCAGGAGCAGAGCCCTCCGTAGGCTAGAGGCAGCCATGTGGTTTTTTTTTTTCTTTTTTTCTTCCCCTTGACATTGGCAAGGTCATCGTCATGTTCTTTGTGCTATTTATGTAGCGCGAGAATGCCGCCTTTCTTTGCTGGGTTGCTAGAAAGCACTTTTTGAGATGCTGCGAGGGCAGGACAATTGATTGTGGAGATAGTTTTGGTGATTAGACACATCAGTCAGTGTCAGGATTATCTGTGTCATCAGTTCGTCTGAGCCTTCGTGCCCCCGTCCCCGAGTGGAGGTGGGAATCAGCAGCATCTCTACACCGTCTGCTCCTTTTCCAATTACTCTCCCCGAATGAATATATGCAAATCTTCACAGAAATTAGAAGGCGACCCCACAAGGACAGGCTAATCTCTCAACACACTCCCAAAAACAACCTCTCGGATGCTTCCAGGAACCCCAGAGGAACCTCCCGGCAATCTGCCCAACTGTTGCTGTGGTAGCACGGTTTCCTTAGCGTCGGGGGCGGAGCTCTCCCAGAATCCTCCAAGCGCATCCTCCCGGTCGGCGCAGCTCCGTGCCACGTCTCCGGAGAAGGTCAACAAGTCCGTATTGAAGGAGCGAGCGGCTCCTCCGTGGTCTGATCTCTTCATGCCGACCTCACGCCTCCGCCCTCCAGCCGAGGCACCCATCTTTGGTCTCCTCACCTCCATCCCTCTCTTCCACACACACTCATACCCTGCAACCAGCCAAACGCCCTCTCCACTGATGAACCGCACCACCACCTGATGGAGAGCCCTCGCGGGTCTCCGTGGGTTTCTGGAGCTTCACAAGGCAGCTGCCTCCATCCCCGGTAGTGACATTGGACCTGACCTCTAAAACCCGACACCACCCTTCAGCTCGGCTGCATGGGTGGCCGAAACGGTCCTCGGGTTGATAGGCATCTCCCGCCATCTGCCTGCTGACTGAGATTATCTCCTGGCTCACGCAGCGCCCTGGCCGCTCTGTTTATATCTCTACCTGCTAACGACGGGGCTCCTTCAACCCGGGCCCTGCTTATTATGGACACGTGCAGCCAGAGATATATATCTCATGTCAAGCGATAAATGGCATCTTCAGGCTGTCCTCTCCAGTCATGTAGCAACTCAGGGGCTCTTACGGCTGAGAAAATGAGGGGACTCTAATGGTGTCGGGGCCGGGAAAGTGGAAAACGTCTCCCTCCTTCTCCGAGAGAAACCGCAGTGCTTTTGCTTTCCCTCAGGAACCGTCAGCCTCTTTTATGCCTTTGTATACGATGCAGTTTCTCTTATGATTATCCTTCTGTATTTAGACTCGTATTCAAACACTCTGTCTATTAAGCACGGAGGGGAAGTACAAAACACCCGGGCCGGGTTCTGAAATACGAATAGGTGTACTACGCACCTATTTTTAATGGTACATATTATTCTTATTGCATGCTCAGTAGTTCTTTCAAATGAATGTGGGATGTTTTTGACACACTGCATCGTTATACCTGAACGCTGCCACATGAACTTGCACTGAGATAAATGTTCACATAATTGCATTTTTTATACAAAAAATATAAGAGAAAGTACTTAAATATAGTTTAGGTATATCTATATTTAAGTGTATTAATCATTGTGTTTAGTATATCTTTGAGAAATACATAAAAAAACTGAAAGCATATTCCATTATTTTAGTTTTTTAAATGTATACTAATAGCTGTGACGCTGTATGTGTTGTGGAGTGATTTTGAGTAGAGTGAGATTTATTGAGGGCAAATCCGTAAGCAGAGAGCTTATAATAGTGCAGAGTCACATCAGTAGGTCAGACATAGAAACAAAACCTACATGCAGAATATTAGCTAACATGCTAAAAAACGTACACACAGAATAAATATATAAACACGGACACCGGCAACAGAGCTGTATAGAAAACAAAGACCAGCGACTACTAACTTCAAAACAATGACCAGCAACACAATCACAAAACTACCGGATTTACATGCAAGATTTAAAACCGGATTTAAAAACAAGGGAGTAAACTAGACACAGCTGGGAAAACTAATGACGGGTGGAGTTACAATTACCAAGGGTGTGACTATTAGAAATGACAACATGAGCACACGGGAACATAGACACAAGCACACGGCGCAAATAAGAGACATGATTGACAGGTGTGGGCAGGGCTAGATGTGACAATTACACACTTGAATGAACCTTTTTGTAAGGGTACATGATGAATAATTGACACATGAAGAATAGTCAGTACATTTTTAAGCTTTACACGTATACTTAAAAATGGCGTTGTCAGCATCTCCCATTTTGTGTGGCTTCACAAACCACGCCTCCAACCATGATATTGAAATCACAGAATTAAATAGTGTCTAGTGTTTGCACACTATGCAATGTCACCTGGCATCGCATATATAGTGTAAATAACCCAGGTAACTTTTAGATTATTCACTATGAATACTAAGGTTTTGGACAACTAACCCTCCTCAAGGTACAATTTTGGGACACTACTTAGTATAGAAGCATCAGTTGCAGCCTGTATCTGTTTAACTTTAGAGGAGTCTGCGAATGTGACGATTTTGTGCCATTATTTGGTGATTGTGGTCTTGCAGCATCTCCTCTGACAGGTGGCACCAGCCCACAGATGGGTGTGTGCAGATGATCCAGGTTCACTCACAGGACATCACAGAGAAATTAGGGGAAACATCTACCACACCTCTGCAGCTGAAACTAACTCGTGTTTGAGGGTATTGGAAGTGAACTCCCCGCTCTTTAGACAGTGATAATGGGGGGTGTACACGCGCACAGACACACACACACAGTGAGAGAGAGAGAGAAAGAGAGAGAGCGCGCTCAGGGGGGCAGGTGGTACTAGCATTTGTTCATATGGTTCTGAGGCAGTGAAGAGAGTAACTTTCCCATGCCGAGTGCGTGAGACCCGGACAGATGTCTGTCCTGCTGTCCGGGACAACTTGGCTGGTCAGGACCGTTTCCTGCGGCTCAGTGATGAACTGCTGTCAGGTCCTATTACTCTCTCTGAGCCGCCCACGAGCTGCTAACACCAGCACCTTGTGCTGTTTTATCACCCACCTTCTTTATTTTGGGGGTGAAAAAGAATTATGAGATGATTTTGTCATTGTAGAGATTGCTAGATGCTAAAATGGGACTGACGATGATAAAACGCATTTCCCTGTGAAGATCCTCTAGATATTTTTACACCTGTAAAATTTCTATTCATTGACAGATTAATTTACAAGGCCAGATAATTACTACCCCGTTAAAATGACACTTGAATTTGCCGCTGAGCTCTTGATGCCACAGTGACGAGTGAAGTTTTAGAGCTGGCTGGTGAATCTCAGTATACTACTAAACCATATTAAAATAGTGTGGAAATGTCACAATTACAACTTTATGAATTATGTTTATATGCATTTTAGAAATTCATTTCTACTTTTTATAAATATAATTTTTGTTTGACAGTACAAAAACACAAGACACTGATGCAAGCGTATAAACAACAAAAAACAAAAACATAATGCATATAATACATAGAGATCAGCATGTCATGTGAAATCAGTTCTGATTTAGATAAAAGCCACGTTTTTGTAAAACATCAACTGACTATATACAGTATATTTACCAGCCAATATATTTAGTTTTCTCTGGCAGAATGCTGTATAGGTTATTAAGTTTACTGAGTACTTCTGATTGGGTACAGATATATACTGTATGCAAATAATACAAATTATAGTGCAGTGCCAATCACATCAGTTAGGGAGACATTATTCTGATGATCATGTCAACACCCAGACAAATTTCACACATTTTAAACTGTGCCCAGGATGTTTTAGGGTAGTTTATGTGGAATGACCTCATGTTTTGCAGTCCGAGAAGAATGGCCATGATGTAACGCTGTGTCACACACAGTAACAGAAGGTTCCATAAATCCCATAAAATTTAGGCCAGGAGAAGTGATTGATTGTTGCGGAATAGACCACAGAGATTGAACCCTTACCTTCTCGGAGAATGTTAAGAATCTACTGAAAATGTAAAAAAACAAAAACATACAAACAAAAACAGAAACTGAAGAGTTTGTACTTCAGAGCAGGGTTTCACTCAGAAAGGTTCTAAAGAAACAATATTGATATTATGTGGGTTTTTTTCTTTTTTAAAATGAATCTTATTCCTCTCTCCATTTGTCTTGCTCTCATCTGAACCACTGACAGCAAAAACCTCATTTTTCTTTATAATTAACTTCTCTCTGGTCAAACGGAGCTGAATATCACAGCGGACACGTTAATATGGAACCTTTAAGGCAAATGACTTCACATGGATGATGGGACTGAATTAGCATTTTATTAACGGGGTGGGGGGGCGGGTTTGTGGTGAGAATATTAATCTAATGGGATAAGATGACAGCAGGATTCAATCCACAGACAAAACCAGGATTTCGTACAGATTCACAATCAGGTCAGACGCCGTCAGTCTTACACAGGCGTGTGTGTCGGGGTGATGTATGACATTTGTGACACTTTCACTCAGAACAATGCATTTGAATAGTGTGTTGTTAGACAGTAGCCTACAGAAATCTACAAAAATATTAGACAAGATGCTTCAGGACAGCTGGACAGGAGATAATAATAATACTTTGGGACATACAGACAGACAGACACACACACACACACACACACACACGCACCATTCACCTGGGCTTTCTAAGTGGTCTTTGTCCTCACGCCCCTGTTCTGGCGGAGTAGACTGCCATGCTTTTTGACGCCTTCCGCTAGAGTGGATCGAGACGCGGCACCGTGCATTAGCCTTGCTGGCGCTCGCTTGTCTGCCACGACCTTGGGAAAGCGATTCAACGAACGCCTCTAAAGCCTCGGCGTTCAGGACCGGCGGCACGCGCCGCTCTCCGCCACGCGGGCGTGCGGGTTGCGGTTCCACTCCAGGATTCCAGACTGAACATGCGGGGGAACCAGAGTGGCGCACTTAGGTTTAGCGACGCCACAGGACGCTAGCAGACCTATAGCGTCCTTAACCACTTGCGTCAATACTTTGATGTTCGTGAATCAAACTTCGATTTAGCAAAAGCACCACGACTGTTAGCTAATGTGCACAGTGACATACTTTCACATGCGGTGAGTCCAACCCACTGACATCACTGTGTCAGTCATTGTAGCGTACCGACAGAGATCAAACGGCGCTTCATTAAAGGGGGTTCGGGTGGGCTCAGGAGAATTCAGTCTGCTCTCTACTCACGTCAGGTAGTGGGGGGGGAAAAAATGTCTGAATAATGGACTCGTCTTTTCAAAGAGCCTTTTGTTCCTAAATGGCCTTTGATGTTTGGTTTCTATTGCGTTCTTTAACATGCTAACAACAGGACGTGCGTTGTGTGCTGCTGCGAACCGCCTTCGAACCCCCGTTCCTCCGCGGCATGGTCTCCGCGGTGTTTGTGCACCCCCCCCCCCTTTCCCCCCAACACACACACCTGCTCCTTTGATCAGTCCAACGCCACGCCATCGTGCAGTCCCGGCGCGTACGTAGCTTCTCAGACGACGTCTGCATCTTCTCAAGCGGCGACGCCTCACCTCGGGCCAAGCAAACAATCCATCACAGCCCACCCCGGAGAAGATCTCCCGGCGAGAACAAGCCCCACCCACCCCTGAAAGACGCACCGCAGCGTGCCAGTCTCGTGTCTGCGGTCCTGAAAGCGAGACAACAAACGTGTCGGGCTCTAGAGGCCGGCCGGGCCGACTCTCCGCAGGTTGGCGAAGGTGCAGGTGGGTGGAAATATAAGAGATCATCCTCGTAATAAAGAGCATATCAGCCATTCATCTGTCTTCTTCCGTACCCAGCTGAGAGCACCTGCTACTCCTCGGTACAATTACAATCTCACATGCACACTCGTGTGCACGTGCATGCACGAGTGTGTGCACGCACACATGCACACAGGAGACTTTGACATAAGAAATATCTTTGCCCTGATCTTTCATGCCATGCATCATTGCATTAAGGTCAATCAATGGATAATAAAAAAACTTATTTGTAGGGAAAATTGGAAGTACAGCTTATTTGGTATCCTGCGAGGCCTTCACATCCTCTTTGTTGTATGTAGGAGCAATATATGAATCAGAGCTATTGTTTACATACCAAGTGCCCATTTCGGGGGCAAATAACTGTTTGGGGAGTTGGCAGCTCAATTGTTTCTTGGCCAGCCATGTGTCACTGCGCTGTTAGCTCATGCAAAAGAGCCGGTAAAAATGTCTAGATTTGCCGTTTTCGTCTGTATTCGGCCGCCTGTGTTTCTGAACACGAGGAACCCAAGAGGTGTGAGTGTAGCACCGTGTAGCACCGCCAGGATGACGATGGAGCGCAAGAACCACCAGCAACATGGCACGGAAAACGTGTGTGTGTGTGTGTGTGTGTGTGTGTGAGAAGAGGCATTGTTCTTCATTGTGATTGCATTAGGTTGATTTCTAATGATCAGTTTGCTCTCATCACCCTGAAAATGTCCATGTAGATGTACATTCGTCCATGCATTCAAACATCAAGTCCATAGTGAACCTGTTCTTGTGCACTCGCACCAGTGCAGCATTCTCTTGTGCATAATGATGCAGTGGCTTCACTTTACTTTATTTTGACTTTATGTGGTTTTCGTCAGTCTTGTACACCAGATTAAGAAGCGTGATTGACTCTTTTTGGTGGCCTGGCTCTCTTCATGCTCATAAGCCTGTCACAAGCCTGTCACAAGCCTGTTATTGCACATTGCTTGTCTCTCAAGCACAGTGGCTACCATTGACAGGTTAGATCAGGACGCACATGTGTAGATGTGCTGTGAGCTGCAGTCCCTCCGACCGTCCGTGGAAGCGCAGAGCGGATTTCTGCCGGCGTGATGGGCAGGCGGTGTGGCCTGTCTGCTCGGGCCCGGTGGCTTTGCCCTGCGGTCAGGAACGCGGCGTGACGGAGCGCTACAGCGGGCTGTGACGGAAAGGTCATCCCCGGTACGCTGCCGCCCGCAGGGGACGTGATGAGCAGTTTGCCATTTGTGGCTCTCCCTGGTGCATAACATTTCAGTCGCCACATGACCACGTTATCACACGTGGACCCGGAGTGGCGCGGCGATCCAGAACGCAGGCAGATGTCACACAGCCGTGACCCCACAGCTCCGGCGTTACCAATACAACACGGACGTCGCCGCTAACTGCATTTAAAGTGCGATTAATCAAAGCAGAAATGGTTTGCGTATCCATTTTCATTTTATGACTGGGGCAGCAAAATGGAGCAACAGGAGAGGTGAACACTCGACCCTCGACCCTCGACCCTCGACCTTCGGCCGGGCGATGGTTGTGTAGCTGCTGCCAAACGCACACGTGTGACTGACGAGGACCACGGTCTTCATGTTTGGGAGGTGACCGAGAAGGTGTTACTGATGATGATGGTGATGATCTCATGGAACGGTGAGGAGGTGGAAGACAGAAGGAGAGCGTAGCCCCCCCCCCACCTCGCCTCTCCTGGGGGGCCGTCACGTGCCGTCATGCAGAAGGGCTGAAGGCCGGGCTTCCATCGAGCTCTCGCAGCGTGGCTCCGCAGCCTGACAAGAGCCCATTAAATAAGCAATTAAAACGAGCTAATGAAGGGACCCGGGACACCACCGTGCACGGAGCAGACGCAGCATCGTGGCCAGCAGGACCGCTCCTCGTCTCCGCACCTCACCTCACCACGTCAGCCTGACCCGGAGCAGCTGACCGGCCCACTGACCGGTGGCCCTGCCACCTGGGCCTGCCTTAAACACCTGTGTGTGTGCGTGTGCATGTGTGTGCGTGTGTGTGTGTGTGTGCTTTAAAATGAGAGGGTAGATAATGAATAAAGGAGTAAGAGAGAGTAATTAAAAAAATGTCTGTTGGGAGCAATAATTAACTTCCAGGGCAATGAGCACTACTTTCTGAAGTACTTTTCATATAGCTTTACAGGAATTGTGCTGAGTATGGTCAAATAAAATGTTTTTTAAAAGGTTACTTTAGTAATGAAACCATCGCATCCATACCAGCTGTTCAGCTTAGCTTTTCATAAGGTATAAAAGTCTATGGGCAGCTGGCAAATACGTGTTCATTTGGCAAAAGGTCTAAGCTATAACAGCTAGTTACAAAAGTGGAGAAAGATTAATTACATTTACTACAAATGAGGCACATTATTCTGGGATGTCAAAATATTACTTTCCCTGCTTTTCCCAGTGTAAACGTCTCTGCTGTTAACGTCTCTGCCGTTTGCGGCGTGCTAAGCTACGCAGCTGTGGCTCGTCCCTACAGGCCTTGAGCACCACGTGTCACTGATGGATTTGCCAGTTTGGGGGGGGGATAAAACGCCTGCACCTGCCATTTGCTGACGTCTCTAAGGGCTGCGGTGGAGAGTGACACAGGGGGACGCACCGGCTCGCTCTTTCACCCCTCCACCACCAACCACCGTTCCTCCATCTTGTCCAAGGCCTAATTGTAGGGATATATCTAATTCAGCTCCTTCTGCCGGGCTTCCATTACGGCCTCTGCATTATTCAGCGTGCGAACGCGCCCTTGCCCGCAATCAGTGCGTCATTACGATTGTCTCCGCCGCTTAATTTGTTGATGTATGGCCTTGTATCCTTTCGTCCACTTGAGGGTGTCTGCTGCACCCCCCCCCCCCCCCCCCCCCCCCCCCGCCCAACGACCCGTGCGGGACTGAGAAGCAGGCTATCTCGGGAGGCGGAGATTCTACTCAGCGGATAATAAACACCACATCGGGGCCAGGCTAATGAAGACAGAGGGACCAAGCCACAGAAGGATTTATTCTCTACTGCGGGTCACAATGTAATTGTTACCTCAATTACGGGCGATAAAGGATTGGCGTGACAAAGGCGAAGGCCCCGGGGGTCGCCCGGACCACGCGGTTAATGTCTGTACCAGTGCTCCCTGGGCTGGCCTCTCTGGGCCGGCCTCTCACAGTCGGAGGGCGGTTCAGGGAGCAGTTCTAACCAGGAGTCAGTGAGTCAATGTTAGTCAGTTTGCTCTTTATTTATACACGTAATCATGATTTTTTTAAATTCGTTTTTGTTCCAATGGCAAACAGAAGCCTTTGTGGTCGTTTTATAAATGATGAACCAGTATGGATAGATGATCAGTGCTACTGAAGATGGATTAACACGAGTGAACGGCATATGATTGCTTCTGCCTTAAGTTGTCCAAAAGTCCTTCAGTGCGATGATTTCTCTGTGTGACATAATGATGTGTGGCAGTATTTCCAGCTTATGTGTGACATCACTGGTTATCAGTGGGCATCGGCTATTTGCGGTTCATTCCAGAAAGCTGGTGGACAGGTGGACAGGTGGACAGGTGGACGGGACTCCCTTGGCATTATGGGACTCCTACATGTCCTGTAGAACCAGGACAAACTTTTATTATGAGTCATGTAAGACTTTTGAAATGACGGTCTGGACACCAGCTCCGAGCGATGTGTGGACTCCTTTTAATTACATCCGTGTATGTTTTCTACGGGATGCGTCTTCCACGGAGGAATCGGTGCGCTAGACAGGAGAGACACCAGGAAAGAAGCCAAGTTGGCAGACGGTGTGTATCTCTTTCTACCGTGTTTGAGCAGCGCAGATGAAGAGCAGGATGGAGAGAAAGAGGGGGAAAGAGAGAAGGTGGATGCTCGGGAGAACTCCACCTGCTCCTCTAGCATGGTAAAGGTGTGGCTACCAACCCCACCACCTCAGCAACATGGCGAGCTGAGCCAACAGGTGGGGGGGGGGGGGGGGGGCAGCAACTGGCAGTAAATTACAGTTTTTGGTGATTTGCTCTGCAGCGTAATTTTGTTTTTGCTTCTGCGCTGTGGCTAGACGCGTGCGGACTGTGATTTAAGACAAATGACCGAGTTAGTGGGGAGGGGGGGGGGGGGGGGGGGGGGGCTGGCACACACATTTAAAGGAACTGGGGGTGGAGGAAAGGAATGCAATTTAGAGTTACAGCTCTTTAATAACACGTTTAGTTTCATCCTGAGCAATCACACACGGTGGCTGATTTACCTGATTGTTATGAGGACCGCCAGTCCGGCCTGGAAGGTTTACAGTAGACGCAATCCTGCACGTGAGATTATAAGCCCTATTGTACTGGTAACAATGGTGCGAGATTCAATATTCAGCACATGGGAACGAGGCCATCTTAGGTGGACGAATAATGGTACACATGTAGAGGTGCTTAATGCATTACACTCATTAGGCCTCTCAGAACGAAGCCCGTGTCTCATCTGTAGGGGAAGCTTAGTTTGTCTTACAGGCCGCGGCTCCAGTCAGACGTCTGTAGTCCTGATTAGTCTAAGCTCTCGCCGTGTTCAGCTCTTTTGTCTCCTGTATTTGATCCTGCTCCATTCACTGTGCTGGAAGAGACCTTGTTGCATCCTTCTCCAGAGCCGCAGTGCCCGGCCGTCTAACGAGAATATGCAAATGGGCAGTTGGAGGGTAAACGAAGCAACACAGCGACAATTAAGCGTGAAATGTCCATTCAGAGGGGAAAAACAAAGCCCAGGCACAAACGAACGCACGCGTACGATTGGACGAACGATGGGGCTACAGAGCTGTGGGAGGGCGTTGGGGGCAGGGCGGAGGGTGTGGCCGTGCTGCTCGCCCAATGGGGTGGAGGGGGGTGGGGGGAGGGTCTCGCTTTTGGGGGCGGGGGGCAGCAGAGGGGACGTGTTGGCGGGGTGAACGAGCAAGAAGCGCCGCTCGCCGCTGCCGATGAAGTGATAGAGCCCCCTCCTCGGGCTAAGCCTCCAGGCCCATTGGGTTTTGGATCCTGTTGATTTTATCTCTCATGCTTGAAACCCGCTTGCCAATCATGGAGGTGTTCCAATTATATTTGGTATTTTATGAATATAAAGCACCTCTTTTGCATGTTCAGGAAGTTCACTTATCTTGGCTTGAATAAAATGCATGATGGGCACAGTTTCTTTCAATTGTAAACAATGAGAATACACATTAGCATTTTTGACAATGGCTGTGCCCACAATTCACCGTGCTCTCTTGGGGAAGAAAGCCAGACCTTATCCCGGACTTTTCACCATGCCAAGGACTATCTCAGTAGAATCAGCCTGGGTGTGTAGGGTTCACTTCAAAGCAGGGCTGAAATATTCTGCATTGCTGCGTAGCCCGTCATTTTTAAAGATTTACAGTGGAGAAATTCTAAGTCCCGAACTGGAAGTGCTCTTTCATGTTGGAGGACACACCTCCTGCAACGGGACTTGGCAGTCATTAGAATGTGTGTGTGCGCGTATGTAAGTGTGGGGCATTAGTATTTGCTAATTTATGAGCTGGCTTTGCTCGCCATCAGCACCCCGTTACCGCACTGACATTCCCGATGAGTCATTCTGTCATCGTGCCTGTACCCTGCATGACATAATTAGAGTCGACTCTGTGTCTCAGGCCCATTACACAGACGGAGAGCAATCTACAGAGAAATGGAGAAAAGGCCGCCCTGAAAAGGTGCTGAGCAAAAAGACCGGGGTTAAAAAGGACCTCTGAAATATTCTACTTCAGAAAGTGATCCATTATGGAAGGCTCATAATATGTAATTATGCTTTCGCTGCTGCGTCATTGTCATGGAGGTTGTTGGATGACGGTAATTAACATTTCAATTAGTAAATGTTACCCTGCCTGACATTTCATTGTGTTGTTTGTCCCCCGGAATCTGTTTCCCATAATACTACAAAGTTTAAAAGTACAAAGAACTCTTGCTGGCAGAGTTGCCCCGTGTCCAGTCTCATTTCATTGAAGAAAAAAATGGCAAACGTGGTACAACTGTGTCTTTGCTTTCCAGATACACGTAATTACATGTCTGAAATATGGGCGGAGACAGCTGACCTGCTAAACTCACAATGCTCATGAATTTTCAACGTTACGTATCTGTAAACGATGGCAGGACGTACCCAAAGAAATGAGAGATCATCTCTAGCGCTGAGCTTTAGAACATTCCCTCTTCCTGATCGATGATTTATGTATTTTTTTATTGCAGCTGTTGGATGTAAAACATGATGGTTTCTCTTCTGCATCTCAGCTGTAACCATCCCCATCGGTTTCTAAGGCCAGGGGGTTTAAGGTGCACTAAACCTGGTCTGCTCATTCGTCATCTGGTGGAGACGCGCCGCGTGCCGCTCAATCATACGGGCTTTATGGAAGCGGACACAAGGACAAGGAGACGCGTGTGTTTTCCAGGTCGGCTTTAATCTCTCAATCTGGCAGCTTTGTAGAGCAGCACTCTGCTGTAATTTTCTCCACTCTCTGCGTCTTCTGCCCACGCTCCCTCTCTCCCTCTCTCCGCTCATCTCTCCATCATGTAAGTCTCGCTTAGACATTGGAGTGGGTCTGTTTTTTTTTTTTTTTTAAACATAGCTGTTATGCATTCTAGTGGAATGCTTTTTCTTTGATGTCCATAATTGATAAGTGTTGTTTTTTAAGGGGGTGCTTGATGTGTGGACAGGCGTAGTGTCCTTACAAAGTGCATTATGAGCTCTGAGATTCTGCTTCTAGAAAATGCTATTATATTTCCATTCTAGAAATACAACCTTGGGGCAGTAGAGTGTCCTGGTACTGAGTCCACGTCGGACTCTGCTCTGCTCTTCCAGAACCTTCTGTACTCGGCACCAGCAAGACTAGGCCCAGCGCGGAGGTGACATCCGTCTTTGTGCTCTAGAGGAACGGCAGCAGGAGATCTTATGGGATCTCCTGTGTGGTTTCAGCAAGGACGAGGAGCACTTCAAGGTCTCCTGTGTAATTCCTCGAGAGGGCTCATTCGAGAGAGTGAGAAGGGGCGGGGCTGAGGGAAACGGACCAATAGCAAAGCAGGATGTGCGGTGGCCTGGAGCTGACAGTGGGGCATGGTATGGGCACAGCGTGGCGTCTCTCAGATACCCTCATCAACATGCAGCCGATTGGCTCTTCTCAGGCCAGTATGATTAATCACCCAATCACCCCGTAGCTCCTCTTACTCATTTAATAGCTTCCTATTTACGAGGACATGTTCTCGCAGGCTGTGGCCAGCATGTGCATAAATCATGTGCTAAGCTCACCTAAGCTCTCCGTTTCCTCCGTTCGCCTCTACAGTTCTTACTGTTCCAGGACGCATCCCATACATGGCTCTATAAATTATATGCCCCCCCCCCTCTCTCTCTCTCCTTCTCTCTCTCAGCTGTCCTAACTTCATACATTTTTCAAATACACATATCTCCATCCTTACCATTTTCTCTCTCCCGTCTCTCAGGGTGTTCTATATATAACAAAGTTTATTCATTAGTAAACTGCAGTCAAACTCATATTTGAACAAATCACCTCACTGGTAGACATTTCAGTAAGTCAGTTAAACATCACTGGATTTCAGGGATCTGGAAACCATCAACACCAAATAGAACTACACAACTCCTGCTCAGTTTACTGTTTCAGAACAGTATAATCTCATCTGATAGTGTCTGTGGGTCAGGGGTTAAGTCCAAATCCCTGAATTTGGGCTTTGCTAAATGGTCCATTATGCAATGGCTGGCTGGAAGTAGTGGCTTTGTGAACAGCTTGTTCTGGCTCTAATCTTGCCAAAACCGACCAGACCAGGATGCAAACACCCTCTGACTTTTCCAAAAATATCACATTTCCCCTGCCAGCACATACGAAATGAAGTATGGACCCAGAACCTCTCTTGCGTCGTCCCCCCCCCCTCCCTCTCTCTCTCTCTCTCTCTCTCTCTCTCTCTCTCTCTCTCTCTCTCTCACCCCTCCCTTCTATCCCTCTCTCACACACTCTCATTCACTTATATCCACATCTTCGGGAAAGAAATCCTTCCCCTCTAGGTATGCGTAGCCCTGATCGTTTACGAGGTTCGCCGTTTAAAGCCCTCCCTTGGACTCTGCCAGGGCTCTCCAGGCATTTAGCCGCCGCCCCGTGCTTTTCACCTGCTGCTATCTCCCAGGAAACACACGCCATGGAGTGAGCTGTGTGCCAGGCCTCCAGTGGATTACTGGCAGCCGATCCCCCCACCAACACGGTCCAGGCCCGATCCCCTGCCCCTGTCTCTCACGCCCGGCACACGCCCTACTCACGCCCTACTCACGCCCTACTCACGCCCTACTCACGCCCTACTCACACCTTACTCACGCCCGGCTCACGCCCGGCTCACGCCCGGCTCACGCCCTACTCACGCCCGGCTCCATTGGCCTGGAGCCTACCGCACCATCAGGCGACTGACGGGGAAGGAGCCCTGACGCTCCTCCCAGGCTCAGTGGTGCCTGTCGGACTCTGGGAGAGGTGAAGATGGTAAAGTGTAAAGTGCCACTCAAAGCAGACCCTCAGAAGACCATCAGCAGACCCTCAGAAGACCATCAGGAGACCATCAGCAGAGCTCCAACTTCAGGAAAGGAGTTTAGTGGTGAAATAGGTTGGAGGTGGAGGCTATTGCTGATATATTTAGTCATTCCTGAAGAAGACATTTTGACTGGAATATCAAGTTGGTAAAGAGAAATGAATTTTATAGGTTTAATATAGTAGGTACACTGAACCCTTTCATGGATAATTATTTATTTTACTACATGCATATAGAGTTTTTGAGGCCAAAATCATAATATAATGAAAACATTGTGCGATAATAAACAATAAAACACAAAAATCTTTCCCAGAAAATATATATCTGCCAATAGACCAATTTGTTATTGTGTCAGCAACCTAAAATGGTTATATGTGCATTAATGGAAAATAAGTCGATATTTGAGAATATAACTGAGTGAAAATCCAATTTGTTCTGGTCTTCCCGACCTGATCCTGTCTTGCGCTGTTGGGGCGCAGTGCCTAGATTAATCCTCTCTGCGTAATAAAGTGATGATGATGACATTATCTGACATTTCTAAAGAAGGCCAGGTTTAGGTAGTCTCCCCCCTATCTGACTGTGAACACTGTGTCTCTCACAGAATTAATCCACATGCAGCAGTAAATGGAGAGGCTTAACACAGTGAGGGGTTGAACACTGGTGTGTGTGTGTGTGTGTGTGTGTGTGTCTGTGTGTGTGTGTGTGTGTGTGTGTGTGTGTGTGTGTGTGCGCGTGTGTGCGTATACATGCAAAGGTAGCATGCACTCTGACATAGAACTGCTAGTTAATTAACAATCACAACATTACATTACTCTTGTGTTCTATATTAATGTGAATGCTACTAATAATATTACCAATCAAAGCAATTATTTAATTACATACATAAGTGTTGATGATGATCTCAGTGAGATATATACAACAATAATTGACATATCGTTCTAATATCAATGGAGTGGACCATTCATTAGTTAAAGTCTGGTCTAGCAAAAAAGTCAATCTAGTAAAACATATGATATATATACGTGTGTGTGTACACACACACACACACACACACACACACACACACACACACACACACACACACACACATATATATATCATATGTTTTACTAGATTGAATTTTTTGCTAGACCAGACTTTAATGAATGGTCCACTCCATTGATATTAGAACGATATGTCAATTATTGTTGTATATATCTCACTGAGATCATATATACACACACACACACACACACACAATATGAAGCAACACCATCCTCTCGTGTGCTGAATCCACAGGTAACAGGCTCATGAGCACCACTGCCCTTCTATGTAAATGAAAGCTTTGCTCTGAGTGCTGTCAGTGCACCTTGTTCTTGAGGGGTGATTAAGTTGCCCTTTTGTCCTGACCATTTTATCTGCGTGTGATCCCTCCGTCTCTGGACGTTTCAGTGAGGCCCACGTTCTGTTCTGCTCCTGCGGAGATAAGTGAGCCCTGAGGGGTTCGAATCTGTCACTCCAGCCCGGCCTGTTTTGTGCTAGGTTATTCTGCACTCTTTGTAATTAATGCCTCTTTGCCCTCCTTGATTGCCACCTGGGGCAGTGTCTTTTATGACCGCTCAAAACATTTCTGAATAGATTCTTTTGATTGATGATTGGCGATAATTGTAAATTGGCTTGGAGTTCCCGACTCTCTTTGATGCGAAACTCAGTAGCGTTAGAGGAACTGTAGAGTTCATTAGCGTTACATTAGCACAAGGTCAGCTGCTATACATCACGGGACGCACAGGTCCGCGTGTGAGGGGAGGCGCGTTTGTGTTATGAAGTCTGAGGTTGACGAGATGACATACAGGATGCGTTTCAGTGTTCAGAGTTTCAGGATCGTGAATGCAAAGCAGGAGACATCACAGAGAATCCACTGATGGTTTGAAAGACTGGCACCTGACAGCCTTCTGAACACAAATTTATAAATACTCCACACACACACACACACACACACACACACACACACACACACACACACACACACACACACACACTCTATCTCTCTCTTTCCTCTCATTCCTCTTTTGCTTCTTGAACTTGTTTTTCAGCCAGTGTTGAAAACGTAAACTGCAATCTACAGACAGTTTCTGTACACAGTCAACAAATAAGAGTTTCCTCCGTTGCCACGGTTACACTCAGTCAAGATGTTCGGGAAGTGATGAAGAGGTGTGTGGTAAAAATCAGCAGCGTGTTCCCCGGTGTGTGAACCCACGGAGGCTTCTGCGTTTCTGTCTGGTGATTCTTCTCTTATTTGTTTGTCTAACTGCACCGCCTCCCACAAGGGCACCCAGACGAGCCCTGATTGAATTAGCCGTTAACTGGAAGCATTTGGTAAGAGTGCTGGGCCCTTCTTGGGCTGGGCCGCGCCGGTGGAGACGAGCTTCTTATCGGACGGGCATTATGGAACGCATCAGTCAAAGGGAACAGAGATCTTCCTGTGTAATCGCAGAACAAATGTTGCTATTGATGATGATGACGATGACGATTAATGCTGTTGAAACTTAGTCTAACACATTTTTACTCATTTATGTCACTGTGCTGTAAATGTCCAGCAACGTTTTTTTTACACTGTAGCTTGTATAGTAGTCTATAATAGTGCTCTCAGTCCTCCTGGTGTGGCTTACCTACATTTCACCCCTGTCTCCAACACAAAAGCTTATCAGGACTGTGCCGCCCTCCTTTACTAGGAAGATAAAAGCCTACAGAAGGTCTAGGTATGAACGGCTCTCGGCTTTGAGCTCATTAGATGAGCAGCAGCTATCAGGTCTGCCCTCGCAGGCCTCGGGGATCTGTGCTCCGAGATAAAAGTTGATGGTAATTTAGCTTGACCTTGCCCTGCAACCTGTAGTGACAAAGCCATCAGCTAAGAATAAGAGCGTGTAGGGTAAGCCGGGAAGCGGTCCCAGCACGTTACAGATTTGCCTTTTGATGATGTCTCGGCGATTAGTAACTCCCCGCTCTCCACTCCACTGGCGTGTGGACTTATTTTTTTCTACTCGAAGAAGACCACTACTCACGTGTGCCGCTACTACTCACGTGTGCCGCTACTACTCACGTGTGCCGCTACTACTCATGTGTGCCGCCACTGCACACGTGTGCCGCTACTCCTCACACGTGCTGCTACTACTCACGTGCGCTGCTAAAACCCATGTGCGCTGCTACCACTCACGTGTGCTGCTACTACTCACGTGTGCTGCTACCACTCACGTGTGCTGCTACTACTCACGTGTGCCACTTCGGTTCGGCCATTTGCGATGCGCCTCGTGCCACCTGCCATCATCAGCGCCGCGTACCAAGAGGTCACGTGACCCCAAAGATTCATCACGGCGTTGTTCTGGAAACCCGGTATCACCGGCTCTCTTCTCCTTAATTAACGAGGACGTGTCCGCCTTCCTGTTTCTCCCGAGTGTGTCTCCCTATCTTTCCCTCTCCGTCTGAGCGCCGCTCGGTGTTTACGCTGCCCTCAGAAGGCTCCACAGTTTCTGTCATCTCACGCCAGCCAAACACACTCCGAGCTTTATTAAACAGCTCAGATCGAGGGGTCTCGCGCGTCTCCGTGGAAACGGTTGGCGCACGTGATAGGCGCGTAGTGAAACGCGCTCGTTGTTTGAACGGGGGGAAGTGACACGGCCGTGGTAACGCGCGGAGTAGACGGCTCCAGCCACAACAAACTACTGCGCACGAAGCTCGGGAGGCCGTCGCCAGCCACCGGTTCTTCTCTGGCAGTACACGTACGTGCGTCTGACAGCCCTTAAAAGCAGCAGATGACAGTGTTTTTTCCCCTTCATTTTCCCGAGTCACCCATCGGCTTCGGGAGTGTTTGTATATTTATTTGTATAGTTATGCTATTTATTTTATTTTTTTAAGAGAAATGTTTTACCATGGTCTGACCATCAAACAAGCCCTAGTGTGTGTGTGTGTGTGTGTGTGTGTGTGATTTAAAAACAAATGCATCCTGGCACATTGGAACAGCTGAAGCTGCAGTCTGAGTGGTTGCCCTCACACACCTGTCCAAATGTAAATGCTGGCACAATGGCAGACTAATCGAGGACACACACACACACACACACACACACACACACACACACACACACACACACACACTGCTGTGGCCAAACGGGAGGCTTGCCCGAGAGGAGGGGGAATTACCTCGCCTCTGTTTTCGGTTTTAATTCCCACCTCAAATGGAAGGGGACAGAGGGGAAGCGGAAAACTGTATCCTGGAGAATTTAATAAGAGGGGGAGATCTGGATGGATCACAAGCCTCATCCACACCGAAGACAAACGATGAGTGGTGAAGGAGCTGGTCTCTCCCTCCCTCCTCTTCCTCGGGCCTCCTGAGCCGAGGCTTTCATTCCGGGGAGATTACAGAAGCATGGTGAGACTCAGGCCTGTCGAGAGGCTTTTATTCATATTTATATGCATATGAAACAAGCCCAGCTCGGAGTGGGTTAGCGGCTGGTGCAGCTTCTCCTGACTGGGCCGCAGGAGCCGGGCTTGGGGCATGGTCCACGTGGCTAAGCTTTGAAATGCTGCAACTAGCATGGAACAGATCAGTGCATGGGCGTGTGTGTGTGTATGTGTGTGTGTGTGTTCGATTTACAATGGGCTCAATATCAAGGTTAAAGGCTCCGGAGTGTGTGGATGCGTGAGGCGGCCCAGCGGACACCTTGAGACGCTGCTCGCCAGAGAGAGACCGGGGAGCGGGAGTAATCCCTCATAAATAATAGATAACCAAATCTTCTAAAACACAACTTGCCAGCCATGGCCCGGTGACAACAGCTCTCACACAGGCCTGGGTCAAACCTCCATTAATGCACATTTATATCCAGGAAACAGGGGTCACCGGTGTTCATGCTGTGTGTGCAAGCCAGCTGCCGCAGAGTCTGATTAACCTGGGTGTTGTCGTCCAACACGGCCCACGAGGTCCGGATCTGCCCACATCACTCCGCTTAGCAGAACTCCCAGTGTCCTCGTTAAACACACGATCAGCAGGTGAAACGTAACATACATGAGCTGTACGGGGCTAACGAGATACGGAAGTAGAACACGAGTGAAATATTCGCGTGCTAATTGGTTCAGCGGTCGTGCATCACGTAGGAAAACCTGAAATAGACGAAGCATTATGGAGCTACTTCGAAAGATCTGAGGCGATTAAAGAAGTAATTTGTGGTCTGTCAGTGCATACACATTTCAGATTCAGAGCTTTATTTATGCTGAGAGTTAAGGGAACTAAAAGTTGAGTTACAAATCCCAGTGCAATATTCAATATGAAATAAATATATCACAAAAGACAAGACATAAGGAAAAGTGCAGTGTCACATTGATTGTAGCACAAATGAAAGATTCACACTTCTCTGAAGAAATCAACTGAAGTAAAAATCAACACACACTGCGATGCGATACTCCCAATCAAACTTTTTGGTGGAAAATAGAATGTATGACTAAATGACTTTGAATTTGTAAGTATATCTGCATCTAACTGTCAACTAACATGCAGTGGGGAAGACTAGTATGCAACTTTATAAAGAAAACTTTATTTTTACTCTGCTGCCTTGGGTAAAAGGTTTTCAGTAAGTGGAGATCTTCAGGTTCGGTGTGTGCAGTTCTCTGAATACTATAGTATGTGCTGCAGATATACTTTTGTGCTCTGTGTGGTGTTCAAATAATTTGAGTCGTTTTTGGCTGACAGGAGGGATGCTGAGATGAGGTGCTCACCTGTCATTTGTGTGCCCTGATTAGAGTAGGTGTAATTGTACAATCAGACCCAAATCAAGAACTGGATTCTGAGTCATTAGAACCAATTATATCAACAACCTTTTTAAAGCTGCCTTACTGTGCGTCTCTACTTTATCTTGGGTGTGTGGGTGGGTGTGTGAGTAGTGAGTGCACACACACAGCCTTTTAAACAATGTCCCTGATGAGATTCCCCCCAGATGGACCGTGCTCCCAGGAGAGTGTGTGATGAGATTTGCAGGTGTTTAACAGTTAATCCATCAGTGGAACACACACACACACACACACGCAGGCTCTCACGGACACGCTTGACAGGGGCCATGGCCCTCTGTGCAGAGAACAGGCAGAAGACTCATGATCCATGCAGGCATAATTAAGGACAGCTTCTCCCAGGAGATGAGCCCCCCCCCCCAACCCACCCCTGCCCAAGCAAAGCACATCTCTCTTCCTCCCTCCTTTTCTTTCTTCCTTACACACACACACACACACACACACACACACACACACACACACACACACACATGCACACACACGTGCGCACATAATTACAAACAAGGAATATACCAGATGAATCACAGAGGAGGGGGAGCAACATAACCGAATGGCTCGGTTCTCCCCCCTTCTGTTTGTTTGCTTGGCACTTTTTTAATGCATTGAGGTATTTAAAGCACTCATTGTTTTCCTCTTAAGCTTGCAAACTAATTGTGTGTTTAATTATTTTCCCACAATAGTATTGGATTTTCCCTGGGAACTCATGCCCGCTAAGCCCCTCATAATGACTGTCAATTTGGCATTAAGTGTTTAGCAGATTAAGGATTAAGAGAGAACCAGGGTGCACGAAATGTCATCTCCGCTCTCGTCGGCGCCCCAACGTAAAGGTGTTGTTTTCAACCCAATATATTGTAAATCCCATTAACAAAGCCTACCGTAATGATCCATGACTCCCATAATGCTACCCTGTGTCTAATGACGGCCGTGTCTCACGTCTGCAGCTACCGCGGTGGTGGTGCGCTGGTCCAGCTGTGATGGATGGAGGTGCGGACGAAGCCGGTGCTCTCACACCTGATGTACGGCTAGTCCTGCAGACCAAAGAAACGTGCGACCTCAAAACATTCGTTCACTGGCTGGAGGGAAGTTCAAAATAGTGTGGGCATGTGTGGAAGAGAGGAGAGAGATAGAGGAGAGACAGCAGAGGAGAGGAGAGGAAAGGAGAGAGAGAGGAGAGAGAAGAGACAGGAGATCAGAGGAGAGGAGAGAGAGAGGAGAGAGGAGAGGAGAAGAAAGAGAGAGGAGGAGAGAGGAGAGAGACAGGAGACGATAGGAGAGGAGACGAAAGAGAGAGGAGAGAGGAGAGAGAAGAGATGAGAAACAGGAGAGGAGAGGAGAGAAAGAGGAGAGGAGAGAAGCGAGAGGAGAGTGGAGAGAGAGGAGAGAGAGAGAGAGAGAGAGAGAGGAGAGAGAAGAGATGAGAAACAGAGGAGAGGAGAGAAAGAGGAGAGGAGAGAAGCGAGAGGAGAGGGGAGAGAGAGAAGAGAGAGAGAGGAAAGAGATGAGAGAAGATAGAGAGGAAAGAAGAGAGAGAGGAGAGGGAGGAAGCAACTCTTCTGTAGTTCCTAACTGCAGAGGCCGTGATGTTCAGCGCTCTTCAGAAATCCATGCCATCACCCTGATGCTTCCAGCAGCTGCACCCAGTGTCTACTCAAAGCTGTATTTGATTAATCTTCCAAAAAGTCCTGCCTTAAATACCCTCTCAAGACACCTACACACACACTCGGATGCACACAAACACACACACACGGACACAAGCACACACTCACACACTACTGAACAAGCCTTTTTTTTGGGTCACTGAACGATGGTTTCCAATAGATTTCCCTGTGCTCAGACACAGACATCCACACCCTCCTGTTCTGATCAGAATTAGGGGACTGGACTGGATGTGATTTGGTTTGGGAACCAACCTTGTTGGTTCAAATAAGGTAGCTATTGTTTCATAAGCTGGAAAAAAAACTTGAGCATTAGGAAGGAAAAAATACCCCAAACAATAGAGCTAAAAGTTGCATGCATTTTTTCTCAAGGACAGAATCTCCGTGCTATAACATATTTAATAACCACACAGACATGCTTACTCAACGAGACAAAAGATCGTTGACTTGCAAGCTCTGTGTAACATACTATGTACCGATGATTTGATCAGAAATACCTTTTCTACTAGCACTTCTAAACCACCTGTTGCCATGCAGAATCTATTAAAGCCACCCCCTTTCCTATCACCATCAATCAGCCTCTGACCACAGGGCTGCCATTGGTCAGAAACATTTGGGTGACTGACCACTCCTGACCCAGCAGTGATACTGACGTGTAAAAATTCCAGCACCCACATTTGTGCCTGACAGACACATTTCATTGCGACACTCACTAGCATCCCGCTAGCATGTCTGTGTCACGGCCGCACCGAGATGGGTTCAAATGACGTCCAATCAGCAGGTGGTTTTAGGATAGAAACTGGCCAATGATGAGGAGGGTAAAGAAAGGGTGATGAACTGTGCCCACAGGGCTGCAGTCTGTAACTGGACACTTAGAAATGCACAGGTGAGACGGATATACCGAATAAATTGGCCAGTGAATATAGGTATGAGGACCGTGTTTCTAATAAAGTGGCTGAGTGAGTGAGTATTTTAAGGTCGTCATCAATATTTTAAGGCAGCAGGGAAACGAGTGGATGCTGCTGTCTGTTTGAGAGCACAGGATCCCTCTCTCTGTGAGGAGCAGTGTAGAGCTAAACCGCTAAGAGAGCACAGGATCCCTCTCTCTGTGAGGAGCAGTGTAGAGCTAAACCGCTAACACCTGGAGCCCTGCGTGTCATTCGTGGGGTTTTCTTTTCTTATGTGTGCATGTATATATATACATATATATATATATATATATATATATATATATATATATATATATATATATATATATATATATATATATATATATGTGTGTGTGTGTGTGTGTGTCTGTGTGCATGCATGCATGTGCAGGCCTTTCTGGAATACGGGACCATATGGCAGCATCATGTTGTTGGCTTGTAAAATAGCCTAAAATCACATTTGGCTGCAGATAACGAAGTGTCTGAGCAGGTGAACCAGGAACAGTCAGTTGCCACTTTCCTACTGGAACAGCTCGGCAGGGTCAGCAGCTGCAGAGAGGCGTCTGCAGACAGGTGTGTGTGTGGGGCGGCATGCGCACGCATGTGTTTTCAGTGTAGGCCTCGGGCGGCAGAGACGGATACACGGAGCAGTGAAGGGTTCGTCTGTCGCGCTGATGTGCAGTATAGGTCATGTGACATGGAGCCTTGTTAACTGAGGGTGTTTCGGCCCGGGGCAGATGTGCAACCTGAAAAGACTGGGGCGTGGCTACCTGATGTGGGGGTGTGGCTACCTGATGTGGGGGTGGGCCTACCTGATGTGGGGGTGTGTCAATTTGATGTGGAGGTGGGTCTATCTGATGTGGGAGTGGGTCTACCGGTTTACCCAGTGCAGGGTTGGGTATTCCCCAACACACAGTTGGGTATTCCCGACACGTGATTGGTCTACGCAATACAGGATAGGTCTATGTGACACAGGATTGGTCTACACAATACAGGATAGGTCTATGTAACACAGGATTGGTCTACGCCAGGGGTGGCCAACCCGCGGCTCGCGAGCCGCATGTGGCTCTTTGCCTGGTTTCATGCGGCTCCCCAGCCGGTCCGCGGGTTCACCTGCACAAACGGGGCGACACACTGCTACATTTTCGTGGTGCGCGGTTAGTTTACAAGCCTAGCGAGCCGCTAATACACCCCCCCCCCCCCCCCCAACAGATTACACTCGCCCATGTACGATGTGGCTCTTTGCCGTAACACAGTAAGAAAAGTGGCTCTTGGTCTATGACGGGTTGGCCACCCCTGGTCTATGCAATACAGGATAGGTCTATGTGACACAGGATTGGTCTACGCAATACAGGATAGGTCTATGTGACACAGGATTAGTCTACGCAATACAGGATAGGTCTATGTGACACAGGATTGGTCTACGCAATACAGGATAGGTCTATGTGACACAGGATTGGTCTACGCAATACAGGATAGGTCTACCTATCCAATGCAGGCTTGGGCTTATGTATGGAGGTTCTCTTTGAGCCCTGTATGATTGGTGTCACCCTCTCAAACACCTACTGCTGTTTCTCAGTGCCAGTTACATCTCTAGCAAAGTCACAGTCAATGCGTACCAAGCCAAGGTTCCATCTGCCAAGACGCCGTGGGTGTGATCAGCGGACCTGCTAGCTGTTGTCCGTACTGCGGTCCCCAGCTTCCCTCTCATTGATCTGGTGATCTTCTGGATTCCAGGCAGATTAGGGCTGGAACTGTATCATCTGTGCACGGTCTGTGTCGTTAGCGCCGCGCTGACGCTACGCTAGCTCTCATCACGCTGGTTAAAGCAGGAGGAGACGAACCAGATTGGTGACGGCACTGTAATGCAGCACAGAGCCAAGAGAGGTCAGGGGAGTGCTACGTCTCCGTCACGCCTGCCTCTGTCACGCCTGCCTCCATCATTGGAGGTGACGCGGGAGCGCTCCGTCTCCACAAATCCATCAGCAGCACACACGGATTTCAGCAGATTGCATGAGAAATTAGATGTTTTTGTGTAATTTATGTATAAAAGATGAACAATATGTCCGTTTCAGGCATAAAGCATTCTTTTACACTTTGAGAACTGTGAGCTTAACCAAACATTATTTGATGATGGAAATATCCTCTATTATTAAAGTGGTGGGCTCCGCGCGCTCTGTGATTACGAGCACTAAAGTAACTTTTTTTCCATGGCAACAGTGATTTGTGTCAGTGGTCATGACTCATCTCCATTGTTACCACAAGCTGTCATCTGAAACACACCGCTCTGCTGACGACATAAAATGGCATATTCAGGAATGGGAAAACTATTAGTATGTAATCATGAAGCTAACTG
Source organism: Brachyhypopomus gauderio (assembly GCF_052324685.1). NCBI lineage: Eukaryota > Metazoa > Chordata > Actinopteri > Gymnotiformes > Hypopomidae > Brachyhypopomus > Brachyhypopomus gauderio. The sequence continues at coordinate 5,994,508 of NC_135221.1, read as the reverse complement.
TTCATTTAAGTGTGTGTGTGTGTGTGTGTGTGTGTGTGTGTGTGTGTGTGTGTGTGTGTGTGTGTGTGTGTGTGTGTGTGTGTGTGTGTGTGTGTATAAAATAAGTGACTGGGGCACTTTGGGCTATGACCTCTAACCTGGAGACTCTAACACAGGGGTACTCAACTGGCGGACCGCGGTCCGGATCCGGACCCGAACGCAGTCCTGTCCGGACCCAATCTCATTCCTGATTAACTGGATACGGACCAAAACAAAACCGTAGCATTTATTTCAGGGCTATTGAAAAAACACTCCGTCATGAGTGTTACGTTTGCCACCCCCGCTCAACAACTTACGTTCGCTACCCCCCGCTCAACAACAAGCCTGCCTGGTTGACGCTTCGCGAGCGGCGCGAGGGTCCGCGCGGCAAAAATTACGTAATCGCTGTGGCTCCGCGTGTGCGCGAGTGCCTCGCGCGCTGTCGGTTCGAGAGGTCGTGCACCTCCCGAATTTTGTAACTTCGCGCCGCGCTTCAGCGCAATGAACAAAGTCACGTTTTCAGGGTTCATACACCTTTATAAGGTGGAATTAAAGCACTTGTACGTCACTTTCAAGGTCCATTTCAATATTTCCCAGCATGTTAAACATAATTACGTTAAATATTTATACATATACTCGAAATAATTCGCTTTTTATCACATTATTTAATGGTTGTTTATTTAAAAAACGCCCAATCTTCACGTCTTCACGTTCTCTCATGTTTCGTCCTGGAATTACAAGAGGCTCGTATTTGTTAACCTAATACAAGAGAACTATTCAGTCAGACAGCTATTTGTTGTGAAACCAAGTAGTTACAATTTCAAGCATTTTAAAGTACTTTAACCTAAATTCCAGCACTTTTCAAACCTGAAACATATAGCAACATTAAAATTGGTCAGGTAAATGTTCATTCCCCTGTTTTGAGGGGTGTTTCTACCACATATCGTTTCGGACAAAACGCCTATCGTTTCGGAGAACACTGCAGTAACGCTCGCGAAAGTATAAACGCCTCCACCGTTCGCACCCCCCCGCTCAACAACTTACGTTCGCCACCCCCGCCGCACCGGACCTCAGGTCACAGGTATCTGCCAAAATTGGACCGCGGACAAATTTAGTTGAGTACGCCTGCTCTAACATATCCCAGACTGAATGATGTTGGTCTCGGGCCAGAAGACCTCCGTCCCAATAACAGTGACCGCATGCTCCACCCTCAAACTCCCAGACCTCTGGTAGAAGGTCAGAGTGTGAGGCCAAAGATTAGGACCTTTGAAAAGCCCAAAAATGTGGAGTGGGTGTTGCGTTCAATTCAACTGCCCATCAAATGATTTTTCCCTTTAAGAAACCAAGACCTCAGGCAGGCGTGTTGAGTGCAGAGCAATTAGAGGTTGAGCTGAAAGGGAGACATTCATGAAAGGTTTTATGGCTGCATTTCTCCAGCATATTTGCACTCAACTGAGCAAGAAGTATCAGCACTTTGGTTTAAATTTATTTTGATGAAAAACTATTCTCTGCTTAATTTCCCAAAATGTCAGCAATGTCGCAAAATGGTGTGCGTCTTGGGTGAGATCATTTATGATCTGGGCATCATTTGATATACCCAAAAATATAATATGCTTTATTTTACTGACTAAAATAAGCATGTAATTACTTGAATTATTATTGAATAAATGAAGCAAAGAGGACTTGTAGGGGAAGCAAAATATTTTCAGAGTGCACGATAAAAATGTCCCTAGAAATAAAAGATCTCTATGGTGCATCTACTGCAAAGGTACCACAGGAAATTTATATATATATTTACATTTTTGAAAAATGTCTTCAAAAAAGAAGCATGTTTTCAGAGATTCATGATTGAAATAAATGTCAAGTTGTTTTTCAGATTAGATAAAAGCTAATTTATTGAAATCAATGGTACAGGAGCAAATGGGTGAAGGCGCAGACCAGCTATATTAGTTACAGTAAATAATTGTATATTACATTATTTCAATTGGTAATATAAAGTTTAGTCTAGCTTGGCATAGCCCACTGTTAAACATCGTTTCTCAAATCATTTTGGATTTCCTAGCAACATTTGGAACGATGTTTACAGACTATTAAATATGACAAGAGATGTTTGCGCCAGGATGGAATGGATTCGATAATGAAATGACAGACACTGTACACATGCACACAATATGTCAAGCTGAGATTCAATTTATTTATTTCTTTATTTATTATTATCAGTTATCACAGATTTGGCACTTTTTTTTGGTAATAGCTATCTGACAGTTGCTTTTGTAAGGTGTCAACATGCTTGATGTGGTTAGTGTTGTAGCAAGTAGCCCAACAGAAATGAGCAATACGGAGCCAAGAAATGTCACTTGCTAACAGCTAAAATATCGGGTGTCCTCTTTAATGGTTCCAGGTTAGTTCTACAAGACCAGGAATGCAGTGGAGAGGTGGGGTAGGGGGGCTTAGATGGGTCCATCCATCATAAATAATGAACACTCTCCATACACATTAATCCAGGAAATGACTATATAATGGTACCACGAGGAATGACGAGCTATATATGGCAGATGTCTATCTTATCAATTAACGAACGTGTGCACACGTGTGCAGGCACGTGACCCCCCTCAAGCACCGAAAAAGAAAAAGAAAAGAACAAGAAAGACCCAGAAGGTGTGAGAAGAAGGAAAAACCAAGGTTAGAGCATTAGGGCTGGACAATACCATGCTTGAGAGAGAGAGAGAGAGAGAGAGAGAGAGAGAGAGAGAGAGAGAGAGAGAGAGAGAGAGAGAGAGAGAGAGAAAGAAAGCTGAAACTGAGTGGGTAGTCATTAGAGTTAGCAGCCAGTGGTTGTTTGTTGTTGGTCTAAGTGGTGACTAATGAAATCAGATTGACATGGCTGTTCTGATGAGGAGTACTTGGGATGCCATTAAAGCACTCTTCTATCATTCCGTTGACCTCTTCGCCTGCAGCCCCACATCCATCTCTCCCTCCGCCCCTCCCGCGCACGGCCAGAATGGAGGGAGGAGAACCCAACACACGGAAGATAGAAATAGCGCAGCGTAGAAAGACGGAGTCACAGAGAGGTCCCCTAGCTGAAAACGAGGTGAACTGTACTATATGTGTAATGCTGGACTGTCTGTGGTATGCGGAGGGCATCGTCTGCAGTGGCTATTTTAGAGTGGGGGGGGGGGTAGATTTAAACAGGATGGCTATTGAGCCGGTCTCGCGCAAATCGTCAGGGAATTCTCAGGTCACCGAGGTGGATGAAAATGGAGTGTGTATGTCTGTGTGTGCGCGTGTGTGGCCGTACGTGTGTGTACTCTGACGAAGCACATCAATAGGATATCATCCCAGTTAATCTGTCCTCTATTTTCCATCGTACCCTTCATGCACAGACATATATACACACACACACACACACACACACATATATATATATATATATATATATATATATATATATATATATATATATAGAGAGAGAGAGAGAGAGAGAGAGAGAGAGAGAGAGAGAGAGAGAGAGAGAGATATGCGCACACATACCGTTCGATCAAGGAGTCACCTGCCAATGAACCTGTTCTGTAATTGGATGGGTAATATAAAGGGGGTGTGGCTGTTTCCAGACAGAGCCATAGGAACTACTCAGTAAATAACCCCAAGTAGCCGACTTACAGAGACAGAGAAAAACAGACAGACTTGTTTGCTGGACATTTGCTGTGTGCACTAGGAGGGAAAGTGTTTATTTTGGTCTATATTTATCTTATTGTTCCCTTCCTACAAGTACACTAAATGTCAGTGTTTCTGCTGTGTACTTTAAAGGGCACCTTATTTTAGAATGCAGCCAATGTATGTTATGTTAACTGAACTCAAATGCCCCTTTGAAATCACAACATGGTTGTGGTAGAGCATGTGTACTTCAGTGGACATCAGGACTCGTGTTATCAGAAGTTAATTACTTCCATGAGAGTCACCCTTGGTGAGCAGGTCTGAGAGGAGACATCTGATAAAGAGGCGTCCAGTAGACAGGGCTTCCGTAAATAAGAATACCCCCCCGCCCAGATGAGGAATACTGAGATACACTGCAGGAGCTAGACCTGGGGGCGGTGTCTGTGGGTGTCTGTGGGTGTCTGCTGGTCAGGCCACCCACATAACCCAGCTGGCCTCAGGATCACCACCACCTGTGTGGCAAAAGAGGTTCAGGTACAGCGCTAGTCAGGTGTGGCAGGTCAGGTGTGGCAGGTCAGGTGTGGCAGGTCCGGGTGACACGATTGCAGACCTTGGTGATAGAAATCGACTTTGTTAATGTGCAACATCACTTGGGGTGCAGGAAAGAGAGAGTCATCATTTCTGTGTGAGATGCTATGGATATGGACAAGATATTGTCAGCCATACAGCAACGCTCAGCTCCAAATCTCTCTGTTAATAATCACTCTTCCCCTTCACAGTACTAGCAAAAAGGGGAACTCAGAGGAACCAGGCTATGGGCCGGCTGTCGGAGCTCTTGCTAATGGACAAGAGGATTAAGTTAAAACAATTAAAGTCTCATGGAGGACAGTTCCCTGAAGAAGACTGTTGTGTGCTTGTGGACACTAAATAGCAGTTCTGTGTGTTCACACTTTTTAGGGAATGTGAGAGAAATGCTTGGAGAACCTCCTACTGACTACAGATGCTGTTAGGGGACCGACTCGCCCGTGCTGGGAACCACGGAGACATCAGGAGGGTGGGAGCTTTGGGACATCCATGCTGGAGAGACGTGGCTTTCCTAGTAGGAACCAGAGTGGGGAAATATTTTTAGCTTTCTGTGCAAATCATGGCAAATTAAAGCAAGTTATGGAAATACACGTTGTTCAAACACAAGGATACTCATAAGGATAAATGTTACCAGAGCAGCTATTGTGATCAAATCAGATGCCTTAAGGCCATATGTTGTGGTCACGTAAGACAGGGGCAGACGTATTATCAGATGACCTGATCAAAAGGGATTTTGGCCAGAGAGATCTGGTGAGTCCAGCAGTGCCTTTCCACTGACCCGGGAACAGTCTGAATGGACCATGTTCAAATCCTCAATCATAGTGGCAGCTGCAAGAAACCTCAGGAGGGGATAATGCAGCATCATACAAGATGGTCTGACCAAGAGAGAGGAAGTGTTGACCTTAGTACTAACCTTAGTACTGACCTTAGTTAGTACTGACATTAGTACTGACCTTAGTATTGACCTTAGTACTGACCTAGGTTATCAATGACCTTAGTACTGACCTAGGTTAGTACTGATCTTAGTTTTGACCTTAGTACTGACCTAGGTTAGTACTGACCTTAGTACTGACATTAGAACTGGCCTAAGTACTGACCTTAAAACTGACCTTAGTACTGAATTTAGTACTGACCTTAGTATTAACCTTAATACTGACCTTAGCACTGACTTTAGTTAGAGCTGACATTAGTTAGTGCTGGCCTTAGTACTGACCTTGGTACTGACCTTAGGTATTGCTGACCTTAGTACTGGCCTTAGTTAGTACTGACCGTATTAAGTGCTGACCTTAGTTGAAATTGTTCAACAATGGAAAAAACTCTTTGAGGACCTCCTCAGCCTGGTGGACATGTCCTTATATCAGGAGGAAACGTCTGAAACTGACAGTGATTCAAATTCCATTATCTGTGGATGGAGTCACCATGGTTGTTAAAAAGGAGCATGGTGGAAAAGTAACAGAAGTGAGTGATATTTGAGAGTGAAGTCACTGCGTAGGGTTGGGTCATGTGGTTAAGACAACACTTTGATATCACTTGGAAAACAGGTGATAAGCTGAAGAGATGGTCCCTATATAAAAAGTAACCAGAGGGTATGATCCAATCATAGGGAAATAACACTCAGCCTCTCGAGGACAGCCTCAGAAAAAGTGAACCAGGTTACAAGAGGAACAGGGCAGTTTTTCCCATGTTGTGGAACAGTGGATCAGATATTTTTCCCTGCAGTTTTCTGAGGGATCGTGTGAGTATACCAGCCCAGTCTACATGTGCTTTGTGGTCTTGGAAAAAAGCATTTGACCGTGTAGCTCATCATGGGTTGTGAGAGCTGATGCAGGATTACAGAGTGTATGGGCTGTTGCTGTCTGGTGGTCCAGACACTGTTCAAATGCCGTGGCCACATTTTTGGTCCTTTGCTGTGGCTCTCAGGGTCTGCCTCCGCTCCCGTTTGTGCTTATCATGGAAAAGGTCCGTTTCAGAGCCAAACTCAAGTGAAGTGGTGTCCAGTATGGAGGCCAGAGGTGACGTTTCTTGTATTCCCAGTGGGTATTCCCAGTCTGTGATGGGGTGCAGAGCTCTTGAATGGTGGAAGGCCTCATGGTGTAGCCACTGCTCCTCAAGATTGAGAGGAGTCAACTGAGGTGGTTTGGACATCTTATAAATGCCCCCTGGTCTGCTCCCACTACAGCTGTTACAGGAGGGGTCCGGAGGCAGACCCGGAACCCACTAGAGGAATTACACCTCACAGCTGGAACAGGAGTATCTGGATGTCCCACCGGAGAATCTGAAGTCTGTCTCAGTAAATAGAAGTCTGGGCTAATCTTCTCAGCCTGCTACCACCACGATGATGATGATGATGATGATGATGATGATGATGATGATGATGATGATGATGATTATAATGATGATGATGACGACAATGGTAATGAATAATGGTGACGAACACAGATCATTAGTATATCAGTGGTAAACAGTATCACCAAACAAATAACTTATATATTTAAATAAAATGTAAAAAAAATGCACAATTTCAAGCACAACATTATTTGAATGTTGTCAGTTAAACGCCTGGTCTTGTTTGCATTGCTTTAAAAATATAAAGGTTTTTGACAAGTGGCTTCCAACCAAATCATTGGAAATACCTCCATTATGACAATTTGTCAGTATGCTCTGACATTCATATTTGTGCAAGCAAACTGTGTGTAATTTGGATTATGATTTGTTCTACACAGCTTGTGGCATTATTAAAATATTTGAGTGACAGCTCTTGTGACCAATGTCACAAACATATTAATATGAAAACCCTAATCTTTGGTTGAGGTCTTTTTGAAATATTACCCTCCATAGATTTCCATATGGCCTCATAAAAAACAAACAAACAAAAAATGACTTCATTTGTCCATAATAATTCCTATGTGGTAATTCAATAATTGAGACTGAGATGCATTATCTGGCTTGCTAGCTAATGAGAAGTTCCATAGAGCGTTCAATCTAGCTGGCTCAATGTCCTGGAAACCAAGAACATCTACATCTACAAGTAGTAATAATAGATCAATAGGTTAAAGTCATATATATCGCACATTGCACTGTGCTCTGTAATGGAAACCATAATGCATTAAACAGAAGTAAAACACCGAAGTAATTAGATACAGTTCAATTTTCTCTTTCTGCAGCACATTTCAAAAGAGCTCTGTTTTATCAAAGGAGTGCATTGTTTTTCAGGTGGGATGCATGTGTCTAGAGGCGGTTGAAAGCACAGCGAGGACGTGTGAGTGTGAGCACAGCGAGAACAGATGTTACACCGAGCGGGTCGAGTGGGCTTTGTGTCTCCCGTCTCCGTCTCCGAGGAAGAGCGCGGAGAGACAGAAGGACGTAGCGATGGCGGGGACAGTGCCGCGTCTGTCCTGTCAGATAAGTGCAGAGGGGGTTCTTCGAGGGCGGGGTGGTCGGGGGGGGTTGGTGGCGGTGGGGGCAGTAGTAAACACCCTCACCCATTTGCGATGCCAGCTGGGTGCATTCGCAGAAAATGCCAGTTTCTTCTTTGCTACACTTTGGCAGTGACGAGTGCGTTTGGAGCCTGCGGCTTCAATCAGGGTTCGACGTGCAAAAATAAATAAATAAATTTAAAAGATTTTTTACCTCGCATGCTTTCAAAGCACTTAGCAAAATTACATGGTTTTGAGGGTTTAGAGAGATGGTGAAGATACTTACCCTATAGGCCCTGTACAAAGGCAAGCTTTAATTCCAGTGTTTTTTTGTTGCTCGCTATATTTTTTTATCCTAATTCAAAGAGTCACTGATAACCCAGAATATCTGTGTTGGGTAGATAAAATGCAGCAAGTGGTGGAAAACAAGTCCTGTCCAGGTGTGAATGCTTTGTAAACAGTGCCACAGCACCTAGAGCTTTCTCCGAATCGATATGTGTCCTGTTCAAACTCATTTCTTTAGCACATTTGTGTCAGGATAAGACCTCTCTACAGGAAGGAGCATGACATAAAACCAGGCAGTGAATGGCCTAACCTGCAACTCCCCACATTCTCCACAAGTCACAAGAATAATGTTTACAAGATGGAAGGCCGTACGTGACAGACTCTGGTGGCCGAGTAAACAAGGGAGATGAGAAAAAAAATGAAAGGCAATCAGCTTGTCTTTCTTGGCCATCAACTTGCAACCCATATCTAAATAATCCCCAAGGTAAATGAAAACAGCAGGAGGTTTTTAACAAAAACCCTACCCTGGTCGTTACACTTCATGGGTTTAGGTCTGCTGTTAGGAAAGGATTATAGGATTAGCAACAGACTGACAATTCAAACCGGTGCCATTAGGGGGCGCTGGTCATCCAAAATATTTAATGTGCCCCAAATGTACCCCAAATTCTTTTTTAACTGCAATCAAGCATCTTTGTACAGAACCAGCCCTATTAAACGAAACTTCATCAACTAAATACCATGTTGGTTGATTTTGGCAGCTGCTAGGGTGCTGGTGAGACGTCCAGGACTAGACGTTGGAAATGTCGTGATGATTCAGGGCTCTACGATGGGCTCCCAATTACAGCACAGTCACACAAACAGTATACCGCACACTCAAAATACGAGGACTGGTTGCACCAGCTAGATAGCTAGCAATTAGGTCCTAGTGAAACGAGATAAGATAGCTTGTTAGGTTTCTGAAAGCTCCTTAACACCTGCATGAAATAGTGGCCTATTTTTATGACTTGAATGAAATAGTGGACTGTTTACGTGAGTAATTACAGGTTTGCAGAAATCACACAATCACATAAAACGCCTCCACGCTACTAAATAAACATGAGGCACAGTGACACTGCACTTTTAAACAACAACAGTGCACTCCACGCTGAGCATCAGGTACAAAATGACGGTGTTAATGGAGAGGGAGCGTGGTAATGAAACACTGTAAGCACACTGTGTAACGTCGGTCAGGGTGGCTGGAAAGAAACCACAGTGCGGTTCACAGAAAATAAACACACACACTAAAACTTCCCGCCAAACCAAAACGTGGTTATGGCACATCTGGGAGCTCAAAGTCCCCCCCCCCCCCCCCCCCCACCATCTCTGTTGTCCAGGTTGAAGATGGACAGATAGCACAGGGCTTGAGGAAACAGAGAGGAGAAGCTGGGAAAGACCTCATCAGCCAAACCGCCGGAGTGCCGGTGGCCGACGCCAAGTTGCGTGCGTAAGGAACTGGGAGAAGTACGCGCGGAATGCGATTTTTCGCCATGCGGCCCGGGAATATCTGGACTCCGACTGCACTGTTCTCTTTAAACCCCATAAAACTTCAGCAAATGTTTCCCCTAACGATTTGTTTATTCGTACACTTTTCTTTCTTGCTTTCTATTTCTTTTTCACTTACTTTCCTTTTTGTTTAATCATCGAGCTCAGCAAATCTCTCCCCATGTCACTCTGTCTATCAATCTATTCCTCACCCTGTCTATCAAGCCATCCATCCATCTCTCTCTCTCTCTCTCTCTCTCTCTCTCTCTCTCTCTCCGTCTCTCTCTCTCTCTCATTCCCTCTCTTCCAGCAGCTGCACCGGTGTCAGTGGCTCACATTCATTATCCACCGGCCTTGGCTCGTGACGCTCCTTTCTCTCTTCCGCGCCGCTCAATTACTCTGTCTTCCCGGAGCGAGCCCCAGTGTCAGGCTACTGTAATGACTTTCGGATTATCTGTCCGTCCGTGATGAATGAGATGGAAATGTGGCGCTGGCGTTCCGGGGCCCTGGCACGGGCCCAGACGGGCATGCGGGGGTGGGGGTGGGGTGTCCATGGCACAGGAACACAGAGAAACCTTCCACCACAACCAGCGTGGTACACGTGACAGCGGGGCAGCTCCCTCTGCATGACCACGGGCACCCTGGGGCGTGCCTGGGTCAGAACCGGGCAACGTTTGAGCCAGACAATCGCTCTGTTTTTTTGTAGTTGCTGTGGTTTTTATTGTGGAGATACAGAATTCACCGCTGAGCGAAGACCAAGTGCCAACCAAACTTGATCCCATGTATCCTGTTTAATTAATTAGCATTTGGACATGGGTGTATATTACCCTGATTAACTCAAAAACACAAATGTATTTAGGGCCATAGAATAACTCATTTGGAACTAGTATCTATGACACAAACTTTTTTGTATACATGTCATGTGGTTAAGGATTACTTTGACCTATTTAAAGGCTAAACCACCAAGCAGAGCCCCAGGTAAGTGACCCCAAGTGATCCCAGCGTAAGTGACCCCAGTGCAGTGACCGCCAACTAGGGTTGCAACGGTATGAGATTTTCACGGTATGATAACCGTCTCAGAAAATACCGCGGTATCACGGTTATCACGGTATCACAGTTAGTTTGTATATTATTAAAAGATACACTGACCCTTAAAGAAATTACAACAAGTTAATTTTGTTCAATTAACTATTTATTGTAGAAACCTGGAACTATTGTATACAAAATGTGTCCTTTAAAAAAATAAGCTGTACACATGTTTATATAAATACTGCAAAATTAGAGAAACCTAAATCATGGATTTCAGTACAATTATTTAAGTTTAAATTATTTAATATCTGATAAACTCAGCCTGGGTCAGTGTCTGATCAACAACTGTCGTAAACGTCCGTTGTACTGCCAAGTTGGAATATAACCAGATACTGCAGAAAGAGAGGATTTATTTCTGACATCATCACAATAGAGATTTCTATTTTAAGGCTTTCACACAGAGTCTGGTTTTAACATTTCAAAAACAGGTACGCTAGAATTTGAACGCATGTAAATTAATGGCGTCTTTCACATCCAGCGAAAGCAAGGACCATAAAAAGCTAGGTTTATACTTTCACTAGTGACCGTAGCGCGCGACTCGGCACAGTTCTTTTGTCTTACGTTAACAAATACGAGCCTCTTTTAATTCCAGGACGAAACATGAGAGAACGTGAAGACGTTAAGATTGGGCGTTTTGGAAATAAACAACCATTAAATAATGTGATGAAAAAGCGAATTATTTCGAGTATATGTATAAATATTTAACTTAATTAAGTTTAAGGTGCTGGGAAATATTGAAACGGACCTTTAAAGTGACGTACAAGTGTTTTAATTCCACCTTTTAAACGTGTATGAATCCTGCAAACATGACTTTGTTCATTGCGCTGAGGTGCAGCGCGCGCAAAGTTACAAAATTCGAGAGGTGCACGACCTCGCGAATCGACAGCGCGCGAGACCCTCGCGCATGGGCGGAGCCACCGCGATTACGTCATTTTCGCCACTGATTTTAGTTTAGCTATTTTTTTTTTGTTAAAAAATGTGTTAAGTCTGATGCACTTTCTGCCATTCTCACTGCTGTGTGCTGAGTAGCTGAACCGGAGCGGAGTTGCGCATGCGCGGGTCAGTTTCTCCGCTGGCTTGCTTTTTACCGGTAATAAGCAAACGCACACGGTATGATAACCGTGCATTTTAATACCGTGGTATACCGTGAAACCGGTTACCGCTGCAACCCTACCGCCAACACAATATGCCAAAGTGTCCTGTCAGCCGTCCCGACCGCCACTCACCGTTACCCCGCGACCCTCTGACCCCCACCTGGACGCTTTTATCTCACTCACCGTCAGAATTAGACGTGCGTTCTGTGCCACCTCTCGTGCTGCTCAATTACTCCCACCGCCCGCCAACGATGCGGTAACGACGTCCTGATTATCTGTCGGCAAATGAGAAATGAAATGGGCACATGAGGAATGAGGAGGCCCACAGAGCCATTTACTGCAAATTGGGGGGCTCCTCGACGCCTCGCCCTGGCAAGAACGTAAAGCGCCAAATCTTCGGCCCTTTGCGAAAGCATGAAATTACACTCCGGGATTTAATTGACCCCATTAAAGGCGTTTATTAAAGATGAGACAATACGGTGGAGCGTCACCCCACCGCCAATTTTCTTGAAAGAAAGAGGGTCTGTTGCTATAAAAAGCCGGGCTTTAGCTCTTTAAAGCTGCTCTAAATCAGACAGATCCTCTCTCCCCGTTCTCTTCTGTTGACTGGCCAGATGCCGTTCAAACATGTTCTGTTTGTTGACAGAATAATTCAGCACTTATGGGACTCTTATTCCAACAGTTCCCTTAATCTCAGTTCAACCATTAAGACTGAGATTGAGCCCCAGCCTTTGAACAAGAGCGCACAGACACATATTTGCCTCTCCAGAGAGAATGTATGCAAAGCATTTCCTGTGGCAGGTTTGGCTTGAACGACTGGCCTCATATTTCATGTGGCAATGCTGAGACTTAATGAAAACTAAATTTTTGCTTCAGTTACCCTTTGTAAAGGTAGAGGTTTCATTTCTTATACTTCCAAGAAATCATTGTACAACAAAATATGTTTAGATGGCTTTGTGTGTGTCCTTGGGGGGCAATCCGAATATCTTACTCTTTATGATATAACATCCATAAATGCTGATAATATGCTCTTTATGCGAGTATGTGTGTATATGTGTCTATGTATTTGTGTGTGTGTGTGTGGGGGGGTGTTGATTCTTTTTAACTTCTTTTGAAATTTCAGAATTCGTTCCATCTGATGTCAGTCTCCTTCCCTAAGGACACTTCCGACCGCTGTCTACCAACTGCTGTAACATTCGCCCTGTAATATTGAGGGAAAAACAACTCATTTTTTCTAGTCTAGACTATCTTCTTAATCTCTTGTAAACACATGATAAATGCTATTAACAAAAACGATGCCATATTTAGTAGACCGAAAGGTAAGAGAGCCATGTGTACAGTCTTGGTAATCCAGTCTGCTATCAGACAGTCTAGTCAATCAAATATAAACACTCCAATCAATCATTTTAAGAAGGTTTAATTAGTGTTTCTGACCATTATTCCACTCAAACGTCGCGGGGCAGAATTGGCTGAGAGAAAGCCCCTGTTGCCTTTGATGCCTTAGTAATTAATACTGACAGAGCAGTGGGCCGCGGCGCGGAAGTAGATTAGCGCGAGAAAGGACATGCGTCTGCGCGCGCCGTGGTGAGCCGCGCTGACACCGCGCGCCCGGAGCTGCGCCCTCACTCTCGCGACGCTTTACCCGAACGGTTCTTTTTTTTTTTTTGCTCGTCTCGAGCGCTTGCGTGTTTCGCGCATGCTGCAGGCGTGAGCAAAAAATACATATATGATTAGGGCACGTGCCATTGTGTAAATCTGAATGCAGACAGAGCTCGGGGCAAGTGCAAAAGTGCACGCGCGTGCGTGCGTGCGTGTGTGAGAGAGAGAGAGCTGTTCCTCATCTGTTTGCATGTCGGAGCCGGTGCATGTTATTACACACTGACAGCACGATGAGCTTTGCTGGACTAAGGCACTAGAGCCATATGGTCTTTCATGTTGTGCCATTAGTGCAGAAACTTGAGGGGGAAACACAAGTGTCTTAATTATCTGCCCGCAGCCCTCCAGCCCACAGAGAGCAGTGAGCAGCCCCTTCACCCCCCCGCTGTTCTTAAGTCCCCTCGCCGCTATTAATGCATGCAGCATGCCACGAAACAAGCTAAATACATTACATTCAAAATAAATGATTCAGTGTAATGAGACTGAATTTAATTAGCCTGCCACATAGCTATTTGCAAGCAGTGTTCCCTTTTCCTGGAAAACAAAATCCACATATCTTTTTAAAAAGCTAACTGCTTGTTTTTTTTGACATCCAGTATTTAAAATTGCAATTTAAATTAATTATGTCTGTATTTTTAAGATAAAAAATTGGCTTATTGTGTGGGTGAGTGTGTTTGGATCATGTTGACGCCTGAGGAAACCATGAGGATGCACCTGTGAAACACACACGCACACACACACACACACACACACACACCCATAAAAGTTCAGTCGTATTAAGTCTGTCCATTCTGGCCAAATGAATAATCAAAAATGGCAGTGTTTTTTAAAAGCTTTATAATTAATACTACTCTTTTAAAAATAGAAAAACGTGGCAATGGATTTCCCCCACAGATTACACAGCAACAAAGTTTGCCAGAACATTTCGATGCATTTTCCACCTGTGACCTGCGATGTCTATTTCAGATTGTGAAGGTAATATTATTCGCCAGCCAACCTGGTAAATGTCTCTTAATGCTGTTCATGTCCATTAAGGATCATTCACATTGGATTTCACCCCATATTCCATTTCCCCTTCATCTGTTTTGTGGCTCTGGCAGGTTATTAATCTTTATAACCCAAGGAATTGACCCTGTTCAAGGAATCGGACTGTAAAAGATCCCAGCGTCTTTAACTTGTTTGCGCATCTCTGTGAGAAAATGCCATATGTGTTAAATTGATATAAACTGCATTACTCGTGGTTGTTTTACTGCAGCTAGGAAGTGCAGGGAGTATCGTTGTGTGTACAGGGAAAGGTATACAAACACAGCGTAGCCTCTTCATATGAAAGACAGACTGTATGTTCGCCACTGTTGAGGTTTCTGCTGCATTCTGTCTGTCAGGATGTCTACATGGGAATGTGTATGTTTCTAGTGCATGCCTTTTGTATATATGGATTTGTACCATGGCAACTAGACACTGCTAGTCGGTGTTGTCCCAGTACCTGACACTGCCTCGGCCTCATTAGAAACAACTTCCCAACAAACCCAGTTCTGCACCCGGCTCTCCCGTCCCAGTGCTGCGGCTGTACTGGGATTTGCATGAACATGTTTGAGGACGTTGCACAGCTCATCGCTTACCTGGATGTATGCACCTCTACTACTGTTTATTGTGACTTAGACCTAAGCCACAACGACAGACACATGCAGTGGTTATACTCCGAATGCATAAAGATGTGTGTAATGACACTATTAAATACACTGTTTAAAGACCACAGTCAGGACGGGAAATTGGACGGGGAGATTGGAGTTGTGGGACTCTACATTTTGAAAAAGCCTTGTTATGGAATTTGATCACCTTCAAGGGCTCTGTGGTCATCTTTAAGGGCTCTAGGGTCATCTTTAAGGGCTCTGTGGTCACCTTTAAGGGTCAGACGTGGTCAGATGGACAATGAGCTCTGTTTGGCTCCTTGGAAGGTAACTCAGACGTGGTTAGATGGTGTAGTTCACTCATTAAAGTGCCATTTCTGTACTGCATGCCTGATAAAACTCTGCAGTAGATACTGAGGAAGCCAGAAGTGAGCCTTTTCCTACACAACCGTTATGGTATCCAGACGGAGGGTACTCCAGGCTGCCGTCACACAGGAGTGGGCGTCCTTCAAAGATCACAGCAAATGCACAGCGCGGGACGCAGAAGCCGTTGGAATCGCAAACCCTGGGCTAGCAGTAGAGGACCTGCAGAAATGTCCTGAGCTTGTCCATGTGTCCAGTACCAAAACACCACCGATCAAATGCTGTGTCCACGGACAGACACCGTGGAGGAAAAGCAAAACAAAACAGACAACAAAACATCTCTGCACATCTCCAGCTCACTGGGATGTTCCACGACGCTTCTGGGACTGCATTCTGTGAACTCTTTGCCAGAGGACCACCACGCTATGTTTGGAAGTGAAGAGAAAAAAAGTCAAAAAGCTGTGCACGCCAGCTCCCAAACCTCATCGCTGCTGTGAGACACGGGGGAAAGACTGGAACGGTCCAGGGCTGCAATCCTGCCTCAGGGCCCTGAGAGCTCGTTATCATGGGAGGAACTATGAATTCAAAACGGAATAAAGGAATTTTACAGGGAAATGTCAGGGATGCTGTCCATCACCTGGAGCTTAATACAAGTTTTGAGAAGAACAAGACAATGAAATATCTTGTTCTCATTCTCAGGTAGAAGAAATGTAAGGTAGAGGTTACTGCATTTAAAGACAATAAGAGCTATTAAATATTCAATTTCACTTGCTTATTTGAGATTAACTATGAATATAAACAATATCTAAACGTTGTTCTGTGTTAACAAGAATAACAATTTTTTTTTTGGTGTTTAGCTTATGCATATTGTTTACTCCTGTGAATTAGTTACACATCATTATGAGTAATTTATGTAACAATCCATGTAACCCTGAAAGGTCCATAAACACCTAAAAGGTCCTGCAACCAATTAATACACACTGGACTAAATTCTCCTAAGATCTAAAGTGTCTGTATGTGTCTTTGTCTTCTAATGTCTTTTCTAACATTGTTTCACTTAGCAAAACAAAACTAACCAAGATTGTGATATTGTGATCATATTGTGATTTCTTCTTTTGCTTATTCAGAGAACTATTAAAGACTCCATACATTCATCCATCTATATAAATCGAACATTCATTCATCTATCCTTCCATCCATCCATCCATCCATCCATCCATCCACATCTGCTTTTTCTGGGTCCAGGACACAGGGGCAGTAGTCCAAGCTAAGACTATTAAAGACATTCATATGTAATTTCATTGGTTTATAGCATTGCAAATATTTCAGTTATATTAAATTACCATTTCACATTAACATTTGTGGGAAACAGTTATGTCTTGCATTGTTCTTTTATGCGAATATATAATGCATTCTAAATGTATTTATAGCACATTATCCTCCACATAATGCCTCATAAAGCATAAGATATAAAGCATTACAAACCATATATTACTGCTCATAAGCTTTTAATGTAGCACAGATCACGTGGAAAATGTCCTTACAGTCAAATGTTTGGCATACACTGTACGACCTAATAAAGCCATTTTTGCAGGCTTTAAGTGATTACATTTCTACTTTATGACATGCCAACTGTGTAGCTCTAATTTCTAATGAGGAATCGTTATAAAGGCTTATGGATTACTCATGGAATGTAATGCATAATAAATGCATTAATACAGGACGTGAAGTCCATTTTGACAGATCGCATGTCCGTATGAAGCCTCTATCACATTAGTCTGCTGTGGGTAACACTGGAAACACCAGCTCTGTTTAGTGCAGGGATGAGATTTTCATCTCCAGTAAGTCCTGGTGAGTGTGGTAAAGTCTCACTGCATTTGTTCCTGCGTTTGATAGTATAGCTAGTTTAGCTAGTATAGCTACAGTGTTTTCCATCAATAGCCATCAATTATGGATTACAATTATGGATCAAATGTAAAATAAAGGCACCCCACACATGGAGACTTTAGTTCCCACGTGTCCCTCCTAACACAGTGACACCGTCAGTAATGAGGGTGTTATTTGCCAGCCAGACTGACCTGTGCTGTGAGGGAGTAAAGGGCCCATTAATGCGACGCTCCAAAGAAGAGCCATGTGTTGGACACGGCACGCACACGCACGCCGGCCCTGTCCTCCGTCCCTGGTGCAGGTGCGGGGGTTTGGAGAACAGTGATAATTACTTAGGGAGGTGTGACTGGGAGGCAGGAGTGAGACAGAGTTCAGTGGAACTCGATTTCCATTTCAAATGCTCTTTCCAGCGTTGGGGGACCGGAGCCGGCTGAGGTGACTTAGCTGAAGGAACGACACAGACCGGCCCTTCCCTTTGTCCTTGTCTTTGTCCTTGTCTTTGTCCTTGTCTTTGTCTGGGTCTCCTTTAACCGTGCCTCCTGGATAGCAGCTACACGTCCGGGCTCAGAGGTCCACCACTCCACCTCCGGCCAAATTCGAGTTTAGACTCATCAAAGACAAGGTGCTGCTTCTACACATGTTTCAAAGCAGGTTTCTTTAGGGGGCTTTCAGCCTGACAAATCAGGACTGGTGTTCACATGCAGAATGATGGCAGATCTTTAACCAGAAGAAACTGTGTGTAGTGGGAGCCCAACCTGGCACGGCTGAGTCTTCCTCACAGTTTCTCCCCTGTGCAATCACTCAAGCCCTGTCAGAAGTTCTCCTCGGGTCAATGCGGTCGATACCGGACCATCCAAATGAGACTTGACATATTGGCAAGTTCTTCCTGGAACAGATACCCAACAAACTCTTGTTGCCCGACGGCTGTTTCAACTACAGGAAGTGGCCCCCCGCGACCCAAGCCAGTGGAAAAAAGGCTTCTTTTCGGACGCGGGCCTCGTCAGCGGGGCGTTGTGAAGAAAGCCGGCCCGGCCACAAGCACTTTAGCCATTCACCAGACCGGACCACACGCGCGAAATGCCGAATCTCCATGGCAACAGAGAGGAAGAGCACGACACTCCACGTGGCCTTCTCCTCCCTGTTCCTTTCATGTGGAAATGCTAGCTGGCGTTGGAGAGCTTCTCAAGGAGGGAGACGTACGGGGGGAGAGTCCTAAAGAGCACTCACGGACAGCAGTGAACAAGAGAGAGAGATGGAAGCAAAAGAGATGGCAGTGAGAGAGAGAGAGAAAGAGAAAGTGAGAGTGAAATGAAACTAGGGGAGATGGAGGGATGGCCCCTTCACTGACAGGATGTCGTAAGAGTGGCCACAAGTGCACGTACTGTTTCCTGAAGGGCTCCAGGAATAGCCCGCAGACGCGTACAGATCCTCTTTGACAGCCCTGCCACAAGGGCTTTGTTTGTTTGTCTACTGGAGTCCATTTTCTAGAGTAATTTTCAGCATGCTGCCGGGGAGGGTAAAGACAGACTCACACAGCTCCGAGCCGTTGATATTTTATGATTCTTGCTGGCTATCAGCACGTGTTTTTTCCTGCCCAAACAGGATTTCTAACGATTTTGGAACGGTGGAACGGGAAGAACAGGAAACAGACAGCAATCAGATGAATTGACTTGTACATTTGGTTTGCAGGCGAACATGACTAACCTTTGGCAGTCAGTGAATGCTTTTCATACTCGGATATTTAATATTTTTATTCAATCCTCGGGAATGGATTTCTCGAGCAGGCTCGCGCGTACCGGGGCCCGAGTGGGAGTCTGACTTCAGCGGGTCTCGCCGGAGGACGGGTGGGGGCGCAGGAGCGGCTGCGTGTGGCGGTGCGCAGACGTAGTCGCCGTGCGCAGGTGAAGCGGGGCTGTCCGGATGAACGGCCATCGGAGGAACACACGCGTGCTCTCGGCCCCTGCCTCGACTCGAGTGCGTGTACCCGAGCTCTCTCACTGTCAGCTTCAGGACGAGCAGAGTCCCAGGCAGAGAGGATGGAGGACGGGACATCAACAGAGAAGAACAGGGAACGCGTGCAGGATAGACAGGCAACCTTATTGGAT
>NC_135221.1:5910207-5972707 GCF_052324685.1 Brachyhypopomus gauderio | reverse complement strand
CAGAATTACCCAATTAGTGGCTGACGACCGTCTCCACTTGGGGGACAGGTTGTGGAGAGATTCTCTGGTCTAGATACCAGTCAGTGTTTTTCAACCAGTGTGCAAGAGCTGGTCTGGAATATCTCGAATTCCGCAAAAACAAACAAACAAGAATTAAAATAATTTAAAATTAAATAAATTTGCATTTTTAATAATTTTCGCCTCTTTTTTTTCAAGATTAGCCCAGAGAAAAAACATGTAAACCTGAATTCCTTTGTGGTGTGACCCAGTAGGATGAAGTCCTGGTGTAACTGAGTGACGTGTCCTTGCAGCTCCGTTTCAAAGGTAACCAATTGCCCTCACACGTGGGTGAGGCAGTCAGAACATGGATCATTCCTGAGAACATCTGACAGCCCGGATCCCGACCCAGATACGCCCCCCTCTTGCAGTGAACAATAGAACGCAAAGCTGAGCTGTAGATAGTGGTTGCAAGCCCATTTTGCATGCCTGGCAATCTCTGCAGATTCTTAGAATCACTCTGCAGAATAATCCCAGAGGCTCTTTGAGATTCTAAAATGTCTGCTATAGGCTGTCTGAGTCAAACTGCAAACTTGCAGGAGAGAATCCTCTGATTAACGAGTCGGTTTTTGATATATGGGCAGCCCGATGCAGGCATGATGTTTCTGCTTCTTCATCCGTCTGCAGTCAGTTCCCAGGCTGCTGTCCTCGGTTCTCAGACACCAGACGCCACACGGCCTTTATTAATAAGGCCCTTATTTTGGACCGTTGTGAGATGCCCAATCACTGTTAATTAAATGTAAGTTTTCTTACATTAATGGTTGGAGTTGTGTGCCATCAAAATATGCTTTAAAGAGATCATTCCAACTAGATGTTGAACTTCGTAAAAGAAACTTCATGTCGACTTGACAAAGATAAAGTTAACAGAGAAAAACCTGACCTCGATTGTCTGCGTTGCGAGAACCACAAGAGTGATTGTGGGGACCCACAAGCCCAAACAATTTAAATAACCTAAAGTGAATAATGTGTCAAAGTTTGATGAATGTAGCTATACATCTATAGAATGAGATATGTACAGAAATCTCACTGGAGTAATATAAAAAGGCAGGAAGTGAAGCTTGTGAACAAGCAACACAGGGAGCTAAAGGCTTTGAGGTAATGAGAAAAAATCGACTGCTGAATGAGAACCACGTGGCCGATCTGTCCCAGAATAAAACGATAAAACATATCCAGATTCAGACAGCCCAAGCATGGTGCAAAGTCAATAACTAAAATCGTGACTCTTCCTTTGGCTTGGCGGTGTGTTGAGGTCCGTGCCTCAGCTGATCGTGGAGGGTGCTCTGGGCTTTTCTGGGTCACATTTCCAGCCCCTGTGAAAGTGCTGGTCATGTTCGGCACTGAAGATTCAGTAGTGAGACTCACTGCAGTGCTGCAGGTGCTTTAAGGGAGAGAGAGGCCAAACCAGAAAGGTCCCACAGATGACAGTAATACACTGGACTCTACCTTCATAGACTCTGAGACAGAGCTGATGGGTAATGCAGCTCCGTCATTATTAGCTCGGTCCCAGGTGATCTGTCATTGCTGCCCCTGTTTGCCAGGCTTTCATTATTAGGTTTCGGGACATGCATTTGTTAGAAACTATTCTGCCGCACGCATCTACACTTTCTTCCTGTCTTCCTGTCCCACTGACGTTACCAACCCAAGCAGCTCCAACTCACTGAGACACGTAATCCACCAAACCTCTGAGTCCTGTGGTATGTGGCAACATGATGTTTGCTGCAGATCCTTTAAATCCAGAGAATTGCAAAGTGAGATCTTCATGCATTGGACTTGTATTTCCAAAACATCACACAACTGGAGTGAAATCATATAGAAACCAAGGCAAAACCTTGAACTCGTATTCTCGAAACCATTTTGCAATGTATCAGGAGCACATTATCCTGCCAATAAAGAATGCCATTAACACAAAGAGGCACATATTGTCAGTGGTAATGTTTAGGTAGATGGGACACGTCACATTAATGGCAGGACCCGAGATTTCCAGCAGAAAGTTTCCTAAAGCGTCACACGTGCCTTCTTGCTGTAGTGCATCCTGACGTCATCTCTTCCCCAGGTAAGTGGCTCACCCACATTCAGCTGTCCACATCATTGACAAGAATGATTCATGATTCATGAGAGCGTAATTCTTCAGAGCGTGATTCTTCAGACGGTCACGTGTCCGTTGTAAGTGCTTTATGCGGTGGACAGGGGTCAACACGGTCACACTGACCGCTCTGTGGCTACATCGAAGCACGAAGCAAAGCTCTGTATGCTTACACCTATCACATCCAGCATTAACATTTTCAGAAAACTGCTACATGAGCTCATCTGTGGGCCCAGACCAGCCAAGCAAGTCTTCTCACGCACATCAGTGAGTCTTGGGCATCCATGACACTAATACCACCGCATACTGGGAACACCCCACAAGACCTGCTGTTTCCGAGGTGCTCTGAGCCGTCTAGGCAACACATTTTGGTCAATAAGATCCATTCGATCGCCCATTATTCTGGCTTCCAACTCATCTGCTTATTTATTTATTTCAACTTCATACACCAAGCACATATACTATGCTCAGAGGACTTATTTGAAATTCCTCTTCATGTCCCCCTGAAACTTCTACATTTTCTGTGTCCCTCGCCACCCACTCTTACAGTATCACTGAATAGGCCTACGCTATGAACGTGGTCAGTATTTTATGTACTATACAATGCAACAGAGTGCACAAACAAAACAGGTATAATGCATTACTTACCGATGTCACCACTGGCAATAGGTTATTATCACCAATAAGGCCATCGCTTCTGTGGCTGGACAAAGAGTCCGCAAAAAAAAAATGCAAGATATTATTTTGACAGTGGTTTTGGCTCTAAATGTGTAAGCGTTGTGGATCAATCTCCGGTGTAATTAGTCGCTATTGATCGCAGGCCATTCAGCCGTGTGCTCACCTCCTGGGTTGGCCGAGCTCACGCAGGAGAAGTTCTCCTCGCCTCTTCCTCTAAGAAGAGTTTTTGCCTCATCACGTGAACAAAGATCTTACTTGAAAGACGACGAGGGCCTCAGAGGGAATGAAAATGAGTGACACAAATGACAAATACAAGTAAAGTGATTTCAGTGTTTTTCCACCGCGCAATTGATCGCATTTTTCCTGAGGCATCATATTGGTACTAATCACCGCACAATTCTTTTCATCCCAAGCCTCCTTTTAATAGTTAATGGCATGCTATGAATACCACCCTCATCCTGATCCACTTTTGCTGGCACGAATCAATGAATCATTATGTGAGAGACGCACACAAAAAAAAAAACAGATAAATGAATAACCAGGCAACCTGGAGATGCTGCGCTCGCGAGACACTGCGCGCGCGGGAGCTCAAATCACCGAGAACGATGGAGTCGCTTTTTAATCGCCACCAACAAACCTGACTAAATGGTTTGATATTCCGTCTGATTGTGCTGGTGTTCTCGGTACTTCAGTCTAATTTCCACAGCTGATATGCATCTTACATTCTCGGCTTTGTCAGATGAATAAATTGTCTGGTGCTCCCACTGATTGGCGTCGCAGGAGCCGGGGAAATTCATTGAATATTTTTTGAATTCTGCATATCATGTCATGGTGATCCAGAAAAGTACTTCTACTTTCTCCCTCATATCCCTTTTTGCTCTGTCTCTCAATTGGTAATCATAATAATGTAGCGGCCTGTAATTATAATAGGCCTGCTTGTCAGCGATATGGAGCAGATTTCAAAACTTAAATTATGCACAAGTCGATTTAACAAACGGAATATAAAGCAAAAAGAGGGGCTGTGATATGTGGTTGAAATCCCACATTAAACGTGTACTTGGTGCAGTGCCACGTTGCCTCGTGTCTGCGCTAAAGCATTTGAAGTGCTTTCAGTTTTATTCATTTATCAAGTTTGTTTGAACAAGAAGCGAGGGGCTTTAAGCTCTCCGCGCACTGTTGGCCTGTGTATCAGTATCGCGCTTCCTCTTCCCATACTAACCTATTAACTATGGCTCCCAGAACCTCGTAGAGGTACCACACCTCCCCACATCTACAGGCTGATTTCTGGGACGCTGTCCTTTCTTCTGGCCCTCTCTTGATTTCATACACGCACCTGCTCATGCATTGTGTGATTGAATATGGGTGGCAAAATTGTGTACTGCATGTTGTACAATTTAAGGTCATGGAAACTTGGACATGTAAGCTATGTGCATTTTGCAAAAGAAAAGAAACGACAAAAAGAACGGCATAAATGATAGAAGATAAAGCCCACAAGAGCTTCAGAGAGCCAAACATTGTGAGAACTTATTTAAAAAATGTAAAGCCCAATTTGTGCATTCATTTGTACAAAGGCACTATAATAATTGAACCAGGCTCTTGTTAGTAGCTCATAGACCTTTTGCCATGTTTATGTAAGATAAAGCTTCATACCTGCTTAGAGTAGTTATTACACTTCATACCTTCTCATTGCTCTTCATCCATGGCCGGCGTTAACACTAGTCTGCAATTTTCTGTGCTTTCTAATAGGGTCTCTAAATGTCAACATTTGGCTTCCACAGAGCTATCTAAGGCTTCCTTGAAGCACTCTGTGAAATTGCTGATTAAACTCTTGTGGAACAACAGCTTGCATTAAATAACATGACAACACATAAAGTACATAAGTAATCTTCCCAGAAAACGAGACCAATCTTAAACCAGAGTTTCCAATCTCACTTTGACCAAGCAGCCGTTGAAAGAGTCAGCTTTGGTTTGGACTCTGTACGTGAGCGGTACCAACCCAAGACGATGAGTTCAGCACCTCCACGTGTCAGTGTGTGGACAGACCGAAGCAAGGGGCTTTAAGACAGAACTACTCGGCAAGAGAAGCTACAACCAGTCTTGCTGTAGTCTTGCTTGACTCTGTTTCCTCTGTAAATAAAAGGAAAAGGTTTAACCTAAATGGAGGAATCCAAAGGTTTGGTGTTTTTTTCCTTGTGACTTTGCTGTGTTGATGGAGAACACAGCTGTGCTCACTTCCTCTTGTTTAACGTGAACTCTTTGTGACAGTGTTTTCATGCATCTCATTATATTTGCTGTTACCTTTAACAAGATCCACACTTGTTTTCATTTTGCCAAACAGAAACATATTTGTCCTCATCTGTTGTGTTTCGTTTTGACTTAGTTTAGCTTTTAAAGGAACAGGAAGTGAACGAGAAGTTGAGAGAAATAATGTTTGGCTCCGTGTTCATAGGGACTGGAGTTGTGTGTGCTTGTATATGCAGTGGCATGTTTATACGTGTGTGTGTGTGTGTGCATAATGATGTTTTTACATGCGTGTGAAGGCATTGACATTCTTACATGCATGCAAATGCATAGTGACACTGTTACATGTGTGTGCATGCACAGTGACGTTTTAACGTGCGTGTGTATGCCTGACAGGGCATTGCGTGTCTTGCGTGTCTTGCGTGTCTTGCGTGCTGACTCGGACACGTGTCAGGGTTCAGATGCGGCTCGTCAACCCTGTTCTACCCAGGCGACCTCCACCCACTAACCCAGGAGATGTCCTGATGACAGTTGTGCTTCTCCACATCTCACCACCCTGACTCTGTCTGTTCCTCTCAAACTGTCATTTCCCCCACATCCTTGATATTTCTACAGTCAGTTTCCCTTTCTCTCTCTCTCTCTCTCTCTCTCTCTCTCTCTCTCTCTCTCTCTCTCTCTCTCTCTCTCTCTCTCTTTCTGTCTCTCTCTCCCTTTCCCTCTCTTTCTCTCCCTTTCCCTCTCTCTCTCTCTCTTTCTCTCCATTTTCCTTTCCCTCTCTTTCTCTCCTGTTCTCTCTCTCTCTTTCTCTATTTATCTCTCCCTTTCTCTCTCTCTCTCTCTTTCTCTCCCTCCATCCTTCTCTTACCCCCCCACTACTTGTCTCTGCCTTTGAGGTTTTCTTTCTTGCTTCTCCATTGGATGGATGTCGTCTGTTTAAGCCCACAAATATAACAATAATTTCAGCACCAGCTTTGTAGAGAGATTTCCTGTACATGGGGGATTAGGTGTAATCAGGCACCTGACATACTTATTTCTTCTTGTGAAAGAGACAGCAATGAAATTCAAAAGCTGCATAAATAAAACAGAAGTTAGATGCATGTTTTTAATTAAAATATTAGCAGATGAAACAAAATGGGTTGTCTGAAATAAACACATCTTTGTTTTGTATCACTTACATTGGCTGAGGTTAAACTACACAATGCATTCAAGAGAAAACATGTTCATGTTGTGAAAATTGAATTAAATTCTGAAGAAATAGCATCTCTCAAAACAGAGATGAAGAGGATAGAGAAACATAAAGTGGATGAAATTAGCGCCTCTTCCTAACCAGAGTGCATTACTATTGACTTGCATTTTAATTAAGATTTAAGGATTTTAAGTGAACTTAGTTTCTTCAAAGGACACATGCAAGATGGAGAAATGCATTGTCTTCTCAAATGCAATGACATACATTATCTTTAGCTGTAGTCTGGTAGCTGGTTTGTAACATGTGCCCTCTGCCCCTGGACTCTGTTTCGTCTTGTTTCTGTTCACTGTATGCTGCCTTCTCTACATTCATTTACATGCACAGCATTTAGCAGATGCTCTTATGCACAGCAACTTACTACAGTTAGTCATCCCCCAACCCCACCACCCACCACCCCCCACCCTACCCCATCCCCACCCCACACCATCCCCACCCCGATCTGGAAGGACCCTCATCTCTCTGCACCCCCCCCCCCCCCCCAACCCCCCGGCGCTTCTTCAAGATTCTGAGCAGCATCACCACTTCCGTGGCGACGGTCTCCGGGCAGCCACCCGGGTCTCCCCAGCGCCATCATGGCCGCAGGGTCAGGGCCTGCCTGTCAGGCATCAGTGGCTGCAGACAGGTGTGACCTCGGCATCTGGGGCAGAACGGGGGAGCATTCCACACCAGAGCAAAGCAGCACATCACAGGAACAGGATAACGATCCTCAGGGGTCAAGGTTCAGAGGTCTAAGGTGAAAGCCCCTCCTAAGCAGGGCCTCAGACTCTGGAATAACCATCCAGTAATTTATAATCCACCGCATGCTATTTATGGTACAGCCCAGGCAGCATATTGCTATGTGTCACTATGTTTCATAGTGAATTCATAAATATTTGATAGATGCAGATACAGTGCATAATTTTGCATAAACTTCCAATTTCCAAAATAGCTTTCGCGTCCATGCATCTACAAATTTACACCATTAAATATCCTAAATAAATAGTTCTGTGCGTTTGGAAGTAGGTGAAATTCCCAGCAAGTCCAATTTCCTTTCTGCTGGCCATAAAAATGTGTCCCGACAGTCCCGGTTCTCGGAAAGGGGGGGGGGGGGGGGTGGGGGGGGTGGGCTGAGCAGGGCTTAGCGTGCAACAGCCCGGTGGCAATTATGGGGTCATGTGATTGGAAATGAATAGCACTTTGTGGTAAGGAGACAGAGTGTGGGGGCAGTAACAATAGGTTGTGAACAGCTGTTAGCTGCAGGCAGCAGGTTCTATTCCCCCAGAGATAAGATAGCAACACGGCTGACGGCGTCTGTCACTCCAGCCTGTCTGATAGGCTATTCCGAAACACAAACGAACCGATAGAGTCAGTCACACTGTACAGACGTGCGCACACAAAGACATGCGGACATCTACACACGGAGAAGCTATGGCCAGACATAAATCCTATAGAGTAGAAGAAAGAAGGATAATAGATATTTGAACAAGGTGCTCCCTTTCAGCGTTCAGAATATAAAAAGAACGTGTTTGGGTGAAATACCACGTAGAAAGGACCCTCATTTCCACTGGGTTCCCATGCACTAGGATAAAATGTCTAAATATTGATCAAACAGCATAAGTACATTTTAATCTTATCTGCAGTTTTGATTCAGATATGATTCTTTAGCACATGTATTGATAAAGCATTGAGGCTTTATGTTATGGTAGTAAGAGACCTTTTTGTGCTTCTGATAGCATATTGTCTTCACTGAATTGAAGGTGCCATTTTTTTTCCTCTTTCCATGCACTATTACAAAGATTTCCCCAGATAAAGCCTACTGAATACAATGAGTTATGGTTTACACGTTCAGGATAAACACACACATAGTTAACCCTGATGAGATCCAGGCGTGGTCTACATTCTTGGGGTCCAGCTGGGTGTGGGGGACCCATTGCAATTTTTGTTAAAATAATCAGCAGATTCAGCCCAATTGCAAGTAAAATAAACAATACATATGTTAAATTAGTTTGCTCTCTTATTTATTTATTAGTTACTTTTTTATTAAAATGTAACACAATAAGGAAATCAATCATAAATCATGCTGGCTGACAGGCTGGTCCTATGGCTAGCTGCTCATGGGCTGGTGCTAACGGAGCTGGCTGCTGCTCATCCTCCTTTTCATTATCAGTATCAGACTCTGATATTTCAGAAATGTGATCCTGAAATTTCCTCTTCTGAATCATCATCAAAATCCTCTGTCTCTTCCAATATCAGCTGGAAGGCAGTCTGAACTGAGAATCGCTTTGCCATCTTTTATAGCATTTTTAGCATTTTTAGCATCATGTCCCCATGATTGGGTGAAACACACACAAACACACACATACACACACACACACACACACATACACACACATACATACACACACATACAGGTCCAGAGAGGAGGGAGGGATAATGAGGGCTGAGAGAAAAGATGCTTCTTTCAGATCTCACCCCTTTGTCTCTATAGAGATTCTTCGTCCACTGTCTGACAATATGCAATCAACCCCTGATGTGACAACCATCAAAAGTGTTGATGGTTGCCCACCCTTGCATGCCAAACACCTCTGTCCTTTGTTTGTATATCCTTTAAAGTCATACAGACGACTATCAACTACCCAACCCAATGTTGATTGCCCACTTTGACTAGCCCAGGGCCCAGTGGACCCTGGACCCTGTATGTAATACAAATGTGAAGGGGGGGGTACGGGGGGGTGGTCATTGAAAATATTTTCTGACTTATGTTGCTCACGGAAAATGAGCCAAGGACCAATGAATCTCAGTTTGAAAAAAAAAAAATTGTAGAATTTTTTTAAGCTGATTTTTTCAAAATGGGTCCCACAGACCCTTGGACCATATAAGGGTTAATAGAGAAAATAAATACGAGTTGCTCCATTGATTCTCACTGCATCACAAACAGCTACTGCAGAGGCTTTATACTTGAATTGCCTGCGTGTACCTGCAAGCCTTATTTGATAAAGTTCTTGATTGATCCATCCCTGACAACCATAATCTGTACAATATTTCCTGTGTATAAACCAAAGATGGATTACCTTTAAAATCTATTTTGCTGCCGTGTTCACCTGTCATTCTGCTGACAGTAATAAAGGCCGACTGAAGATTCAAACCCAGAAGTTAGAACTGTGAAACAGGAAGCGATAAGATGACAGGGACACATTGCATGATTAGAACAGAGGGGTTAGTTTCAGATATAATTATACTCTTTTATGGATCAATCAGCATGTTTGTAAAGCTAAATGATAAATATGGCAGACTGACATCTTAAATGAACATAAATGATTGCTGTATAATAGGGCTACTTTGCCAACCATCACTTTGGTTAAGAAAGAACATTCTAGAAACTGACCATAGCCAGTTGATACATCAGGGTGGAGCTGTTTAACCAATCTGAAAACAGCTGAGCAACGAAGCACCTCACTTTATTTTTAGAGCCATTTCTTGTGCTTTTTGCATTTCGTTTATGTTAGCCAGCTCCTGTTCCCATTTGTCATGAGACAGAATTCTGGGAACTGTAGTCCTTCTATTTAGGTAAAGGCTTTACATGCTTCTGTGGGGATGTTACTATGTTGCTGCTTTTTTTTCAGCCTAACACCTCTTGGAGCCTTTGGGGCTACTGTCAAGCATCTGAGCAGGCTTATTAGGCCCTGTCAAAGGACTGCTTTCCAAGGCTCCTCCCACACTGGCAGGAGCCGGCCAATCACAGTCCCCTTGGACTCCCGGCCAAAAGCAACAAACGGCCACGCTCGGATCTGGCCCAAAATGAACACTGCGGCTTTTTGCTCCGTAGCCATTTTTAGATACCTTAAGCCGTAGGTATTTTATCTACGTGTGATCTAGTGTGCTGACCACTGCCGATCCCCTCATGAAGCAGAAGGTAGTGACTCGTTTCAAGCTCTTCCCACGGCTGCCACCACAGTGCACATTTTACGGCCGGCCACGCCGGGGTTTTGGTCTCAGTCAGAACTATCAGTCACTACACGTAATGGATCTGCAGGGAGCGCGTGCGGCGCTCGTCTATGTGACCTGGCTTGAATAGCTGCAGCACCGACCTCCAGCCTGAGACCATCCTGCTTTAGCAGAGCCCTTGAACTCTCCCCACCCCCCACCCCCCCGGGGGCCAACATTTTATCTCCTCACCTGAGCACTTCTAATGAGAGCAGGTCAAAACATCCCTCATGGGCTGCCTGAGATAGGGGGAGGACTGTGTGTGTGTGTGTGTGTGTGTGTGTGTGTGTGTGTGTGTGTGTGTGTGTGTGTGTGTGTGTGTGTGTGTGTGTCTGTGTGTGTGTGTCTGTGTGTCTATGCGTGTGGATGCGTCAGATATACAGGACAGGCAGCACAGACTAGTGGCTGTGATTACGTCTGTGTGTTGGAAAGACAGATAATTGCCATGCACCTGCTGTGTTTTGTGCATAATGTCCCATTGTTACAAATGTTAATTAACATTTGGGAATTAAAGTCTCTCACTTATTTTCTCCAAGCCCATTTTCCTACATTAAACAGCAATCAGTGACCAGATCAAGTGGTTAGACTGAAGCCAGCCAGAGATCAATTATGATGTTCACTAATATCAAAGTCTTCAAAATCTACCTTGCCTCAAATTCTCTGTTCTCCGGATTACAAAAATAAGCTGCGTACAGTTAATACCTCCTGTTACAAGGAAGCCTACCAATCACAGCTCAGGATGCTTGTGACAAGCTCTGCAATGCGATCTGATTGGCTGTAGCTCAACCAGTGACGGCTCCTTGCAGTCACCTCACACTCCCATGGGACACATGCAATCCCTATGATGTCATCTCTATGACACATGCATGAATTCATCTCTGGCTTTATAATGAAATACGCTTTCCTTTTCTTTGCCCCTGCCATCATGACCGAGCGTGTCGTTTAAAGGCTTTCCCAGTCTATATTTAGGCAACAAGGTGTTTTACTCTTTGCAGCTAGCCATCTTACCTTCCTGTGTCTTTTGTCACTGCCAAAATGTGTGTGTGGGTAATGAGAGCCAGGCTGGTGAGCTAATGGAGCTGTGGTTCTGACTGCATCCCACAACACTCTCTCCTGTCCTCCTCCTTATGGCCATGTAGTGGCTGAATTCTAACACCACATTTTTTCCATTTTTTTTTTTTTCTCTCTTTCTCTCTCAGGATCACACTTTCTGTTGCATCTTGGCAGAAAAATGCACATAGATGATATGGATTCAGCTATGCTGAAGTTGAACATTTAGGTTTTTCATAGTGTGTGTGTGTGTGTGTGTGTGTGTGTGTGTGTGTGTGTGTGTGTGTGTGTGTGTGTGTGTGTGTGTGATGAATGATTTAAGGTTATTTAAGACATGTATTAATGAGCTGGCCTTGGTGAGTGTGTAAATCTGTGTGTGTGTGACGGGGAGAGTGAGAGAGAGAAAGGGAAACGGCGAGTGTTTCTGTGTAAAGTGATTTATTGTAGGCTGTGCCTTGTCATTCCAGTGTTGGGTGTGTTATCTGTCACACAGGTAAAACTGTTTTCCTCACTGTATCCTTGAACTGTCCATATGCAGCCGGAGATTGAACTGTTCAGGGTCAGAGAGTCCTGCACTCTTCCTCAGTAGCACCCCACACATATGGGGCACTGTGTGTGTGTGTGCGTGCATGCGTGAGTGCTAGTGTGTGTCTGCGTGTGTGAGTGTGTGTGTGTGTGTGTGTGTGTGTGTGTGTGTGCGTGTGTGTGTGTGTGTGTGTGTGTGTGTGTGTGTGTGTGTGTGTGTGTGTGTGTGTGTGTGTGTGTGTGTGTGTGTGAGAGTGTGAGTGTGTGTTTGCATGCATGGAAGTGTGCAGTACCCTGTGGATTACTAAACTCCATATTAGACAATACCATCAATGGCCACTGTTGGAGGACTAGATTAAATCACCTTCACACTTTCACTTATACATAAACATACACTGAGCCAAAAACTATATAGTAAAGATGTGGTGGAATGATCATGAACTGATTTATTATGTTTCCCTCGTATTTGAAAATACATCTTGGGATTCCACAGGGTAGGTTCTTGGGATTAGATAGAGTGGTGTAGGTTCTTGGGATTAGATAGAGTGGTGTAGGTTCTTGGGATTAGATAGAGTGGTGTAGGTTCTTGGGATATTACAAGTTGGTGTAGATTATTGGGATTCAACAGGGTGAAATAGATGTTGGTTCTTCAGGTTTGTGTTGGTTCTTCAAGTAGATGTTGGTTCTTCAAGTAGATGTTGGTTCTTCAGGTAGATGTAGGTTCTTCAGGTAGATGTAGGTTCTTCAGGTGGGTGTTGGTTCTTCAGGTAGGTGTTAGTTCTTCAAGTAGATGTAGGTTATTCGGGTGGGTGTTGGTTTTTCATGTTGGAGTTAGTTCTTCAGGTAGATGTAGGTTCTTCAGGTGGGTGTTGGTTTTTCATGTTGGAGTTAGTTCTTCAGGTAGATGTAGGTTCTTCAGGTGGGTGTTGGTTCTTCACATAGATTTTGGATCTTCAGGTATGTGTTGGCTCATTCACCATCAGAAACATTGATGGCTGCTATCAGGCATTTCTTTTTCAGATATCAGGACAGAGACAAATATACTGAAACTTTCAGTTTTGCAGTTGCAAATGAATTAATGTTTATAGAAAATACATGACTGGTTTTGCTTCTGAAGAAGCATTTTCTTTCTAAAGTGTGACTGTGAAGAAACTTTCCAAAGATTAATGGCAGTTGTCCTATTTTGTGACCTACTTACAATAAAGCCTGTTCATAAAACCCTCATTTCATGGTTTTACTCTTTATTTTATTTACATTAAACTTAATTAATCAAACAAAAAAATCCTGAGACTTCTCAGGAAGGAGTAGAATGTTGCTGCATTGTTTCAAGCTGAGGAACAACTCGTATCCAAGCAACTCAAATTCAAAACTCAAACTCAAAATATCAAATTTAACTGCAGGACAGCAGGAAATTTTTATGATGTAACAACTTAATAATAATAATAATAATAATAATAATAATAATAATAAGAAGAATAAGAATAATAATTATCCAATTTTTTTGTTTGACTTTTTTATTTTCCTTTTCTGACTCTGAGTCTGTCAGAAATCATTCCACTGATTTCCATAAACGGCAGGTAGGCCTATGCAAATCTGAATCTTTGCATAAGCCTTTTTTTTGGGGGGGGGGCATTTGCATATCAGCAGTAATCAGGAAACAATCTGCTTATTGAAAATGTATTGTAATATTTGTTTTTCTCCGCATGGTGCTCTTAGCCAATGAAAGGCCTTGAAAGGCCCCGCTAATTGAGAACTGTTTTGCTTATTCTTCTGAAGATTACAGAACCCATTAATGGCTCACCACAAACATCAGGTGCTTACTTGAGCTGCAGTAATAACTCTTTTAACTGGCATTAGTCAGGTCCATTCATTTCCTTTCATTTTTCACTTTTCCTATTATTTTTATTTATTTGTCCTGGATGAGCCCTCTCTGCTGTGAGTGCACCATGTCCAAGCTTCCATTTCCCAAAAAGCCCAGAGGGAAAAATTCAAATTCAGCCAGCAAGTGAGGGAAAAAAAGTCAGTTAAAATGAACCCATCATCAGAGATCATCATTACATAGCATTTCACTGATGGCAGAAGGAGGAATTTGTAAGGATTTATGGATTTGATTTGTAAAGCTATGTTAACTTAAGTGTTTACAACCAGGAGTATATGTTGGAGATAGATAAATAAATATATAAATATATACATACAAATATGGAACTTGATTAGCAAGGAACAGAACCTTGGTTATTATTACCATTACAGTTGAGAGATGTAACATACCATTTTTGAAAAAGCAAGAAACTTTGGAACAATTTCTTGCTCTTCCTGTCACTGTAAATGTGCTGAAATAAATACATAAAAATTCATATCTCTTTCCCCCCCTTCCTCTTTCTCTCTCTCTCTCTCTCTCTCTCTCTGGTTTTCTGCTTGTTCTATGTTGCTAGCTTGTAGCCAGTCACATAAACAATAGTGTTGAGGGTGTGATGCAGTAAATGTACTGAATCTATCAGACTCCAGAACTTTCTATGTGTTCACTACATCACTGGCCTTGGTGGAGGACTTTTATTCTATTGTTAGTTAAAGACATTAAACCCATTCTTCTCATACACGGCAATTTGTCTTGGCCAGAAAGCCACACTCTCAGATCAATTATGCAAAAAATCCACCACAAACACATCTGTCAGTGGTTTACCTTCAGCTAAAAAATAACATGATTCATTTCTAGAGTTAGGCTTGTAACCTGATGAATATGCACAATTGATATTCACGATATTTTAATGTTAGCTGGTACAATAACAGTAAAGCCTGCCTTAACAAAGACTGAAAGTTGTGTGGACTTGTATCAACTGACCAATAATGCAATAACTAAATAGTAGAAGTTCAGAAAAACAAAATAACAATAGCGTGTGGAACAAAGGAGAAAAGCCCACTGAGATTTCCACCTGAGACACTGAGACTTCCACCTGAGACACTGACACATCCACCTGAGACACTGAGATTTCCACCTGAGACACTGAGACTTCCACCTGAGACACTGAGACTTCCACCTGAGACACTGACACATCCACCTGAGACACTGAGACTTCCACCTGAGACACTGACACATCCACCTGAGACACTTAGACTTCCACCTGAGACACTGACACATCCACCTGAGACACTGAGACTTCCACCTGAGACACTGACACATCCACCCGAGACCCCTGAGATTTCCACCTGAGACGCTTGACACTTCCACCTGAGACACCTGAGACTTCCAGTTGAGACACCTGAGACCTCCACCTGAGTCACCTGAGTCTTCCACCTGAGACACCTGAGTCTTCCACCTGAGACCCCTGAGATTTCCACCTGAGACACTGACACATCCACCCGAGACCCCTGAGACTTCCACCTGAGACACTGACACATCCACCCGAGACCCCTGAGATTTCCACCTGAGACACTGACACATCCACCCGAGACCCCTGAGACTTCCACCTGAGACACTGACACATCCACCCGAGACCCCTGAGATTTCCACCTGAGACACTGACACATCCACCCGAGACCCCTGAGATTTCCACCTGAGACACTGACACATCCACCCGAGACTTCCACCTGAGACACTGACACATCCACCCGAGACCCCTGAGATTTCCACCTGAGACACTGACACATCCACCCGAGACCCCTGAGATTTCCACCTGAGACGCTTGACACTTCCACCTGAGACACCTGAGACTTCCAGCTGAGACACCTGAGACCTCCACCTGAGTCACCTGAGTCTTCCACCTGAGACACCTGAGTCTTCCACCTGAGACACCTGAGTCTTACACCTGAGACACCTGAGTCTTCCACCTGAGACACTGAGACTTCCACCTGAGACACCTGAAACTTCCAGCTGTGTCATGCAGTTGCTTCCTTCCCAGCATTATTTTTTCTAGACAGCATTTAACTTTTGACCTTCTGAAACAGTTCTTGGATCAGTTGCCACCGAATATCTTCCAGTGAAGGATCAAATGAACGGTACCAACACCCATGAAGAAAAGGCACAGGCAACAGGACAGGAATGCCAGGATAAGCGGCTCTGATGACCGATGCATCTCCACCTGGAGATGGAGATGATGTTGATTTTCAAGCTCCCAGATAATGGGGGTGCAATAATCAGTAAACCTCACGGGTCTAACTCATATGTCTCTGTTCAAATTGTCCACATTTGTCATTAATAAATATGTTACGGAATCAGAGCAAGCCTGGTGTGCAAATGCATGATGAGTTTAATTTAATGCCCTAGAAAGTGGTGGTGATGCTGCTTAGCCTGCAGCCTGCTAGGCACATTGGACTCTCTCTGAGATAATGTGTGACCATTTTGCACCACCCCATTGGGTTCAAGGCATTAAACAGAAGCGATAACAGTTCATAGCAGTTCATGCACAGCACAATGGCTAGTCTCTCTCTCCCTCTCTCTCTGTCTCCCCCCTCCCTCTCTCTCTCTGTCTGCCTCCCTCTCTCTCACTCTCGCTCTCTGTCTCACCCTCTCTCCCTCCTTCTGCCCCTCTATCTATCTCTTCCAGCTTTCTAGGGGGAACTGTGACATAGTGGTTGTGTTTTGTGTGCGTTCCTACTGCATATAGAATGTGGCCTCTCTGTCAATTTGTGTGAGTGTGCCTGTGTGTTTGTGTGTGTGTGTGTGTGTGTGTGTGTGTGTGTGTGTGTGTTTGTGTGTGTGTGTGTCTCATCCCCATCATATTCAAACACACACACATGCACACGCACACAAATACACACACACACACACACACACACACATCCATACACTCATGCATTTGCACATGAATACACACCAAAGCAGAAAACGTTCCTTCAGTATTAATTTTGGCCTTTACAGTGACTTTGTAGTTATTATAGCACTTTACTCTTTTGTTAAAGCTCTTAGGTTGCTGTCACACGCTTCGTCTTTCAGATTTCTGCACACATCCCCTTTCTCTCCATGTCCTACTTTATCCATCACTCCCCCTTTACTACGCAAGACATATTTCCTCAACTTTGTGAATACCTGGATTTTCTGATGTAGTACCAGCCCCAGACGGAGCGCGGTGGAGCGTTGCCCCCGTCTGCATCTCCGTCTGACGGCCTCGGTGAGTGCAGGCGCGGTGCGATGCCCCGGGGCTCAGCACTACAATAGCCCGCAGGTTCCTACAGCCAACTCATTACCTCCTTGTGCCCGTCTAGCAGAGGGTGGGGAACGTCGGTCCACATCGCTGAGCTCCCCGCCTGTGTCGGAGCATCTCGAAGAGTCAGGCCCGTAGCCGTCAGGCCCGTCGCCGTCAGGCCCGTCGCCGTCAGGCCCGTCGCCGTTGCCCAGGTCGGAGGCTGAGGCTTGCGGATTGTGTCTCCGACGTAGACGCAGGCAGATCTTTGTCCCCGGGGCTGTGAGGAGCAGGCTGGAGAAAGGCTTTTGAATGGCAGGTTATGCTCACACAGCTCTACCACCGCCGCAGGTTGTAGCCCGGAGCTGAAGCTCAGGCCGTCTTAACCGCGTCCACCTTCATCCTGTCAGTCCCCCGATGGGGGACACGCGTCGGCTCCGAGCTCACCCGGCCCACAGTCCCCTGCTGGAGCTGGAGTGGGGTTCTCTATTTCTGTACAAGAGGGGCGGTGGATTGATTCTCGCTTCCAGCAACACCACAAGCTCCTTTTCGACGGTTTTCCTCTGTTTTTATCTAAGTCTCTCTCAAAGCACCAGTGTTTTCTCCTCAAAACTGTTCCCCAAATGGGCGTAGAGAAGATTCCCATGGTTCCTGAAACCGCTGTCTATTGTGTCTTCTTAAATGTGTACCCACTTTAAGGAGGGAGAGAATGAAAGACTGCTTTGAGCTTTCTGCTTTTGAGCTGCCTGGGGAGCTCGTAGATCTCTACTGAGTGGGCAAGGAGTTCTCTATTCAACAGAGATGCAGCGATATAGCAAATGACACAGGCAGAATTTGCCAGGAGTAAATGCCAAACACAGACCACATCACGGTCCACACATTCTTTTCTTTCTTAGTTTCACAAGGGATTACTTTGAAGATTCCAACTATGCCACTGTACAGTTTTGTGAAAGCGAAGAATGAAGCTTCTTTCTCCAGACCCCCTTTTACACTGATAAACTCCTTTTTTTTCCATCTCTGTCAGACAATTTATCACCGCCTCACTTACTTTTAACACCCGTCCTTGCTGGCAGGCATCACCACGCCAGCCTGCGAAGTGATCGCCGTGCACAGATTTGAGGATCTTCTCTTTGTAGTCTCGCGTGCGTGCCGTAGTCGTGGCGCGCCGGAGTCTCAGTTCTCCTCGTGTGCTCGCCATCCGGCTCCGTTCTCTGAACCGAGCTCTCTCAAGATGAAAAGAATTAGTGAGACATCAGACACTTCCGTCTGCGTCTCATTCCCACCAAGGACTACAAACCCCGCCGAACTCCACAGTTTAGCGGCTGGGTGATATTTAAGCACCTTGCTTTCAGAGTCCAAAGCCATACATATCCTGTTTTACTGCACTCAGATTTAGTATGCAGGAAAGAAATATCAGCATTTGTTTCTGCATACATATTTACAGTTAACACCTTAGGAGAGGTAGAGTCTTTCACAAAAACAGATATACCCAAAGCTTAACAACGTAAGTGGTAAAACTTGTGCATTTAAAGTAATTAGAATGAAGAGCCATTAGCTCACTCTGTGATTATGTTGTAGCAGACTCACACCAGGAACAAACGTCAGGTTCAAGAAGGGTTTATCATTCTGTCTGGGAATCAAAACGCAGAAGAAGCACACGTTGAAAAAGAGGGGGAGGGTTGTACGTCTGGTGCGAGCGTGCGTATGCCATGTTCATCATTAAACTTTTACCCGGGCATGAGAGCAGGTTCTGGAGCAGGAGTTTCATTTTTCAGTGGGTGGTGTTTGTATACACAGTTTTAACTGGTGTTCAGCTGAACACAAAAGGAATAGGGGAAAGAAAAACAAGAACATCAGAGTGAACAAGAGCTTAACTATACTGTGAATGGTTTAGTCCCCTTTTTAACCAGAAACTTGATTTACCAGAGAACAGGCTGCATACACTATAAAATAAAGCGATTGTCAGGAGAAAACTGCCCCAGAAAATATTGTTTTGCCTTATTTTTCA
The DNA here is from genome assembly GCF_052324685.1 of Brachyhypopomus gauderio. Taxonomy (NCBI): domain Eukaryota; kingdom Metazoa; phylum Chordata; class Actinopteri; order Gymnotiformes; family Hypopomidae; genus Brachyhypopomus; species Brachyhypopomus gauderio. Next base: position 5,953,739 of record NC_135221.1, on the reverse strand, counting down.
TTCTGACTCAGTATGAGTTCACCTTATATAATTTCTATTGACATTTCACCTGCTCTAGTTAATACTACTATTACCATAAAACACACACACATATACAGTATATATACATGGGAATAATTGATCAAAGTGTAGTACCTGCCCCAGACCTGCCCCAGACCTGCCCCTTTGTGTGGCAGCTACTGTGCCACATTTGGTGATCATCATTTTAGGGGATGCAGAACTGTAAAATAAATGGTATGTCAGGCGCACTAAACTTGGACTGCTAGCTCATTCACCCTGGCAGAGTCGACACATGCACACATGCTGCTCTGCTGGCTGCTGTAGCTGTCCAAGGTTCTGAATCACACCACCTACAGTAACACAGGAACTCTCCATGGTGCTGATAGCAGATTAAGAAGTTTAGAGCCTTTCCGTTATGGAAGAGAAAACGAAGGAGTCATTTATGGTATAAAACTATTTGAATATTAATACAGACTCTGAAGTTTTTAAATGAAATAATAACAAATTATATGCTTTGATGATTAAGTTGGCTATCATAGGACGTTATAATAAATTTGCCACAAGATTTAACACTAGAAAGACCAAAGCGGTAATTTTGATCATTAAACATTTTTGAGGTATAATAGTTTTGACAAAATAAACCACCCATATCTATTATGTGTTTTATTATAACAGTACATATCTTAGTCTGACTGTCATAAAATATAAAGTATTACACAGTACAAACATGTTTTGAACGTTTCTGCCTCAAAAGACTATAGCAGTCACTTTGACCATATGCATGTATGAAGATCTCTGTAAGCCACATATTTTTCTCAACTATTGTATTGCATCAAGTGTTACCTTGGCAACATGGCTACTGTTTAGAATCCATCTGTTTAAAAATGATAAATAGCTTCCAATTTACCAAATAAAGTGATATCAACAGAATAGCATGACATTGAAATAATAAAACAACACCAACAGAGTATGCTATATAAAAACAATTAGAATAAAACATCAATGTTGCCACTAAAAAGAAAAAAAAAACAAAACAAAACAAATTTGTTACTGAGACTTCACGTCTTGGCCAGTCAAACTCTGATGAAGGTGAAGATGCAGGTGCAGATGCCTCCTAAGGTCACGGTACCACGTTTGTCTGATCTGCATTCAGAATGATTCATACACCACGTCCAAGTGTCATCCAGAGGTAGGTAGAGGCAGGTGGGCAAGTATATAGACTATGTTTAGCTTTATTGTACAAATGTACTACTATTTTATTTAAAATTTAGGACCTGTTTTTATTTACTCTGTATTATAGTATGAATAACGTGCAAATTTCAAATGGTCAATGTGACCATTCTGAGCTTGTAGAATGTAGGGGATTCTAGACCTTCCAGTGTTAAAATGTTTTGATGACTAGATAAGGAGAGAAAAATGAGAAATGAAAGATGACTAAGTATGAGACTTTCTTGCTTTACAGTACGTCTCCTTTTCTGTATTTTGCTTTGCTGTACAAACTGATTTCCATCACATCATCTGAAGTTGTTTGACCAATTACTTGACCTGAGACACATTTGTATATTTTATGGTGAGTCATTGTGCACATGCAATCGCAAGTGACAACACACAACTGAAATGATTCAATGCGATCCACAGCTAAATAAGTGTGCGTGGCTCTTGCTTCCTGAATCCTCTCATGCGTTGGCTATATTCGTCTTCTTCTCTCTCTGTGTGTCCCCTCTGGACTCTGCTAGCCTTTAACCTCTCAACAACCCCTCCACAACCCCTCCCCTTTCCACATTACATTCCACTGCCCAGCCTCCAACCCTCCACCCTCTGATATTACACTCTAAATTATAAGGGATCACGTGTGTGTGTGTGTGTGTGTGTGTGTGTGTGTGTGTGTGTGTGTGTGTGTGCGTGTGTGTGTGTGTGTCAGAAGACACAGATCAGTGAGTATGCATGCCCTAACTTAGGCATAAGAAGGCATTCAAAAGAAGCCTTTGAAGTATTTTTGATGTTCCGTTGCTACTCTGTTGCCTTATTTCATAAATAGGTCAGACACTCTTGCATCAATCCTGTAGGCGTGCTGTCTGCCTCTCCTCTCCCTCTTCTCTTTCTTTGAGACTCATCCTCTCTCCCTCAATCCACTCATTTTAACAGGCTTCTGCAACAGGGCTCTAAACATTTTTAGCTTGAAAATGTCCCCCGTTATTTCACAGATGACTTGATTGGAGAATCATTCATTTACACCCAGAAGGAAAATACTATCAGATGTAAGTGTGTATTTTGATGGGGATGATTGCTGCTCTTTCCTTTGCGGTTTGAGCAGTCAGCTGTAATGATGCAGGACTCCACATTAGCTCTGTTTGTGAACTATAGGAGGAACATTAGCCGATTTTTTTTCCTTTCAGCTGTGCTTTCGCTGGAGCTTTAGTGGTTCTTATCCAGTTTGCTGAATGAACTAAACATAGCTGAAGTCGTGTAGCCATTTTGAAAATGGGCATAATAGAAATGTGTTAGTTCTAATCACTTTGCAAGATTGCTACATGCATTACTTGGTTTAATGTTTCCAAGCTGAACTGGACATTGATAGGCTTCCTGCACTGAAGCATGGTGTGTTGTGATGAGAAGGTTCCTTCTCACCATCAGCTAGGAGAACGTCCCTTCATGGCAGGAGGTGTGTTAAGCCCATGCAGGCCACTCATTTTCACCTTCATGTGTCAGAGATCAATGTGATTAGATAATCCTCCTTGCCACCTTTGCACCGGAGGTCAAGGGGCAGAGGGCACTGGCCCAGCTCTTGACCTCATAACAGTCACATTAGCATACTTACTTGCCCCAAACATCTGGCTTCATCCTTGAGTTAGCCGTCACTTTGTGGAACAGAGAATGAGTGGAAGTCTTCTCCACATGCGTGTGAGTACATTTCTGACTGTTTGTGATTCCCTGGTTGTTGTTGTTTTTGATTTTGTTTTCTGGAGAACTGCCACTCGACTCTTTCCAGATGAAATGTATTATCAGACTGCCCCTCCTTCCAGCGGAGATTGTTGGCCTTTTTTACATCTTGACACTGGGTGAAATAAATCAGAATGAGTGAAGACACTTGTTTTTAGTCATCAGGCTCATGTGAGTCCTTGGGGAAGAGGGATCGAACCGATAGCCGGGGTTGACGGAGACACTCGGAGAGCGTGAAGAACAGGACAAATCCTGTTAAAAGAAATCTCCATAGTGCTCGGGCTCACCCCCAAGTCCGTGGCAGACCTCGTAAGCTGCGGGCGGAAGGTCACGGCGGACTCCTTGTGACGGTTTCAGTGGAGAAGGGGGGGCAGGCAGAAGGTGAGCTGGGGTGCCTGTGATTGGCTGGACCTCTCAGAAGAGGGCGTGGAAGTGGGCAGGTTTGTGTGAGAGAAGTCCCGCCCCTATGCTGGGCTCCTCCACGGTTCTGATGCACACACCTGGCCAGAAGGTATGGACCCAGGCAGGGAGCTGTAAAGCAGGTGTAGTTTACAACCGCCCTTTCTTTTCTGAGCTCCATGTTGGCATGGTGACAAAAGGACCATTCGAAAATTGAGTCAGTGGGCGGGAAAGTAAAGACTTCTGAATGCAACGTCTCTCTACCAGTGAGCTCTGCAAGCCGGACTGCCATACAGGATTAACTTGCAGGCTCAAGTACTTCATCCTCCAACGTTCTTAATTTGCAAAACTCTTCCTTTCTTCAGAGGCATTACATGGCATCTGTTCAGTGTCCCACTCAGTAGGGACCTGTGGAGAACACGTCAGGAAATGGGTGCTTGGTGTGGAGGGACACCATCCCTCTGTTGTGTCTATTACTGTCCCTCTGTTGTGTCTGTTACTGTCCCTCTGTTGTGTCTGTTACTGTCCCTCTGTTGTGTCTGAGGCTGTCCCTCTGTTGTGTCTGAGGCTGCCCCTCTGTTGTGTCTGTTACTGTCCCTTTGTTGTGTCTGTTACTGTCCCTCTGTTGTGTCTGAGGCTGTCCCTCTGTTGTGTCTGAGGCTGTCCCTCTGTTGTGTCTGTTACTGTCCCTCTGTTGTGTCTGAGGCTGTCCCTCTGTTGTGTCTGTTACTGTCCCTCTGTTGTGTTTGTTACTGTCCCTCTGTTGTGTCTGAGGCTGTCCCTCTGTTGTGTCTGAGGCTGTCCCTCTGTTGTGTCTGTTACTGTCCCTCTGTTGTATCTGTTACTGTCCCTCTGTTGTGTCTGAGGCTGTCCCTCTGTTGTGTCTGTTACTGTCCCTCTGTTGTGTCTGTTACTGTCCCTTTGTTGTGTCTGAGGCTGTCCCTCTGTTGTGTCTGTTACTGTCCCTCTGTTGTGTCTGAGGCCGTCCCTCTGTTGTGTCTGTTACTGTCCCTCTGTTGTGTCTGAGGCTGTCCCTCTGTTGTGTCTGAGGCTGTCCCTCTGTTGTGTCTGTTACTGTCCCTCTGTTGTGTCTGAGGCTGTCTCTCTGTTGTGTCTGTTACTGTCCCTCTGTTGTGTCTGAGGCTGTCCCTCTGTTGTGTCTGAGGCTGTCCCTCTGTTGTGTCTGTTACTGTCCCTCTGTTGTATCTGTTACTGTCCCTCTGTTGTGTCTGAGGCTGCCCCTCTGTTGTGTCTGTTACTGTCCCTCTGTTGTGTCTGTTACTGTCCCTTTGTTGTGTCTGAGGCTGTCCCTCTGTTGTGTCTGTTACTGTCCCTCTGTTGTGTCTGAGGCCGTCCCTCTGTTGTGTCTGTTACTGTCCCTCTGTTGTGTCTGTTACTGTCCCTCTGTTGTGTCTGAGGCCGTCCCTCTGCTGTGTCTGTTACTGTCCCTCTGTTGTGTCTGTTACTGTCCCTCTGTTGTGTCTGTTACTGTCCCTCTGTTGTGTCTGAGGCTGTCCCTCTGTTGTCTGAGGCTGTCCCTCTGTTGTGTCTGTTACTGTCCCTCTGTTGTGTCTGTTACTGTCCCTCTGTTGTGTCTGAGGCTGTCCCTCTGTTGTGTCTGAGGCTGTCCCTCTGTTGTGTCTGTTACTGTCCCTCTGTTGTGTCTGTTACTGTCCCTCTGTTGTGTCTGAGGCTGTCCCTCTGTTGTGTCTGTTACTGTCCCTCTGTTGTATCTGTTACTGTCCCTCTGTTGTGTCTGAGGCTGTCCCTCTGTTGTGTCTGTTACTGTCCCTCTGTTGTGTCTGTTACTGTCCCTTTGTTGTGTCTGAGGCTGTCCCTCTGTTGTGTCTGTTACTGTCCCTCTGTTGTGTCTGAGGCCGTCCCTCTGTTGTGTCTGTTACTGTCCCTCTGTTGTGTCTGAGGCTGTCCCTCTGTTGTGTCTGAGGCTGTCCCTCTGTTGTGTCTGAGGCTGTCACTCTGTTGTGTCTGTTACTGTCCCTCTGTTGTGTCTGAGGCTGTCACTCTGTTGTGTCTGTTACTGTCCCTCTGTTGTGTCTGAGGCTGTCACTCTGTTGTGTCTGTTACTGTCCCTCTGTTGTGTCTGAGGCTATCCCCACTACCAAAGCACCTTTCAGCTCACATACACTGGGCAGAGATGTTCAACACACTCCACGGCCCGACATACTGCCTCAACAGGTACGTTTTACAGTGAATGTATTTTCTAAATCTCCTTTTTCAGCTGCTAATTCAGCCATATGCACTTCTTAAACGGCCTGTGAACCCGTAGCGGTTCAGACATTTAAACCACTTAAATGTCCCTCCACCGTCCTGCGAAACACCCATGATGGTGTCCAGAAGCTACGGCTACGACACTCACTTCGCCAGTAATCACGGAGGAAACCCGCGTCGAAATCACCACTGAAAATGCCACAGACGTCCCTCCTCACCCCAAAGCACTTGGCTATAATATCAATCAATGCGAATGCCCGACGCCTTGTTCTCAGCATTGTCCACATACAAGAGCCCTGCTGAGTATTAGCAGGACTCGTTAGCGAGCAAGACGGAGTCATGAAGAGTCATGCTCCAGCTCATGAATGGTTGCAAATGACAAATTATACAAATTGAGAACAGCAAAGACCTCCGTGTGCAACCTGAGGGAAACATAACCGCCTTCATTTACATTTTCATGTAATTTCCCATTGGCCCGTAACACCACGAGAATCAATCTTTCTAACTTCATTTTCAATATATTAGGGAGATGGGGTAGAGAAATGAGCAACTATTGATTGGCTGACGTCGTCATTGTGTCTCTATGAAGGTGGCATTCTTCGTGTGAATTAAATGAAAAGGTAGTGATTTTCTTTTTAGGCTGAAAAAATAAATAAATGAAGAGAAAGCATTAACGCGTGTTTCATCCACTAAACCATGATTGCCTCTGCATGTTTTTATCCTTTGTCCAGACAGTCTACCTGATTGTCTGTCAAAGCGAAACCCTGGTCACATCGCCCTATCTGGGCGCGCTCTGATCTGGTTTTCTATAAAGAAGGCTGGGAGAAAACTCCTTTTGTGTCAGTATTGACCAAGCAGTTTCAGCACAAGCCCATCGTTAGGAATGTTTTGGACTTTCGTGGAACTGAGTTAGTAAACAGAAGGCAGGAAGTAGCTGCGCTGTAACCCGTCTAAATGAGGGAAGTGGTGTTAGATGCCCACAGAGTCTTGCTGGAGACAAGGGCCGGGTGCTGATGGTGGAAGTATAATAAGCAGGCGTCTGTCGGCAGAGTCTGATGGATGCGAGTGGAAACGCTTCATTTCTTCAGCCGAGCCGAGACATTCTGGCACTTCCCATTGTCTTACAGCGCAGTCATGGGCATGATTGCAGGAAGAAAACGGGACTATTTCCATGGGAGTACATCTTCTGAATGAGCATGAGAACACTCTCTTTCTCTACACACCCACACACACACACACACACACACACACATACACACAGAAACTCAGACTGTCTGATTCAGCCGGCGATATGGAGATACCAACAGGTATTCATGTCCATTATGGGCAGCCATCAGTCAGACTTAGTTCAAGTGCTTGGCCAGGTCAGCGTACGTGTTTACATGGTGTATCTGAGTGTCCTGGAAGAAGGTCCTGGCCTGCAGTGTCTGCTGAGAGAACTCGTCGCTCGTGTTTAGCCGGAGAAGTGGCGAATGTTTGCAGTGCTGCCTGTGTCCTGTATCGGTGTGATGAAGACCTTTATTACAGAAGACAAATCATGGAGCTGAAAAGTCCCACTTGCCATGGGCACTGTCAGTGAACGGGACGAGAAGACAATTATTTCAACCATCCTTGTCTCCCATTTCAGTGATTCTTCAGTCTCTTAAACCACAAAATGCAAGAGTTATACACCATTCCAGTACACTATTTCAAAACTGATGACACAATTAATCAGTTAATCAACCAACCAATCAATCAGTCAATAAGTCAGTCGACCGTTAAGCAGGTTTCTCCTCTGAACTAGTGTTTGTTCTGTTTTGCTGCATTAATGGTAGCAGTGAGTCAGCAATAGGAAACAAGAGGTTAGTAGCAGCGGTTCACACCCACCCCAGACAAAAACGATCCAGTCCCTAAACAGACACCAATGATACGGACCCCAGACAGACACCAATGACACAGACCACAAACAGACACCATTGATACAGACCCCAGACAGACACCAATGATACAGACCAAATGACAGACACCAATGATACAGACCACAAACAGACACCAATGATACAGACCCTAAACAGACACCATTGATACAGACCCCAGACAGACACCAATGATACAGACCAAATGACAGACACCAATGATACAGACCAAATGACAGACACCAATGATACAGACCACAAACAGACATCATTGATACAGACCCCAGACAGACACCATTGATACAGACCCCAGACAGACACCATTGATACAGACCCCAGACAGACACCAATGATACAGACCAAATGACAGACACCAATGATACAGACCACAAACAGACATCATTGATACAGACCACAAACAGACACCAATGATACAGACCCCAGACAGACACCAATGATACAGACCCCAGACAGACACCATTGATACAGACCCTAGACAGACACCATTGATACGGACCCCAGACAGACACCATTGATACGGACCCCAGACAGACACCATTGATACGGACCCCAGACAGACACCATTGATACGGACCCCAGACAGACACCAATGATACAGACCCTAAACAGACACCATTGATACAGACCACAGACAGACACCAATGATACAGACCCCAGACAGACACCATTGATACGGACCCCAGACAGACACCATTGATACGGACCCCAGTGCAGTGTAGGCCCTTCTGCTGACCCCGGTCATCACACTCTCCAGGTAGACACTTCATCTTGACACCTCCTACAGTCCAACATGGCAGCCACTGTCCACAAGCCACTCTAAAGGAGTACTCACTACTCAATAGATCTACCATGATTAAATAAAGGAGATCATGTTCCTGTTTTTATTTATGGAAGTGCTGCTTGATAGACATGTAGTTTTTCTTATTACGTTTTGGCAACCAATTTCACAATGATAAATATAACTGCTTTGTTTTCTGTACTGAGAGATTAATAGGAGTGTCAGAATGTTCAAAAACGTAAACCAAATAATTTGTCTTTGGACATAATTATAATAAAAAAAAATTTCACTTGAGGACAAATATCTGTTTTTCAGTTTCTGTTGTAATATATTACACACTGAACATTCTATTGAGATATTTTTAATACTATCGATGAATATTAACTATTCATTAATGATATTTTGCAAAATGTACTTCCTTAGTGAACTAAGGAGTGTTTAGATTTTTCATTTTTGTGATGAAAAAACAGAATTTGCAGATAGTCATAAGCAGTCAGTAAGATTGATATTCCACACCATGTCATCAAACGCAAAGAGAGAAAGCAGCTTCTCCATTTAAAAAGTTAACATCGGTCTTGCCTTTGTATTTCACAGATACAACTTGAGCCTCCCCGTTATGTTTAAATAGAGTCACTTTGTAGACAACATATGTTTTGAAACTTCTTGATGTTGGCATATAACACCACTTCAAAGAGTGAGAATAACATTTTTCAAATGTGTTATGTGTGATGAAATATATCTGGCACCGGTGACAAAATAAATTATGCTGTTTCAAATAAATCCAGACCATCGCTGAATTCATCACGGAAATCCTGTGTTGGTATCCGTCTCATTCTGACATCAACACGACCTTCTCCGTCTTTGTGCAGAGGTAAATTCAGTTTGGATGAAGCGCTTTCTTAATCCTCCTGTCTTACAGGTTTATCGCAAGGCTACTGGGAATATCAAGGAACCACGTCGAAAGAGTGGTGAATAGACCCAGATAAAGAGAAAGTCCTAAAATAGTATAGTACTTCCCCAGTCACAACACTAATAAGCTTGTTTCCAGCCATCTGGAGGTCGAATGGGAAATATGGACCCAGTGTAGCTTCACTGGGAATAGAATACTGGAGCAGCTTAGGACGAAACTGCACACACAGTCCAGGAACAGGGAAGAGTAGTTACAGGAAAAAGAAGTATGCCAAAATATCTGTTCCTTGATTTTGCTTAACCATGATTTATTAAAGTGAAGGAGCTATTTTTGAGAAGAAACTCTCCTTCCGACCGATAAATGACACTTTGGTGGGTTTACCAGCTCATGTTCATACTAACACATTCAAGCTCTAGGAGATCAAGACTGTTAGGCAAAAATACGCTGGTTAAAAAAAAAGTACGCGATAGAGTGACTGAACATACGTGTGGTGAGACCTCAACCGGGGAAAATGACCCACAGACCTGCGGTTGACGCGTGGATCCGAGTTGCAAATGCGTTTTTTCCCGTCTGCGGACTCCCCCGCGTCTTAGCTGCGGGGGTTCTCCTCGCACGTGGCGGAGAGCCGAACGGCCAGCAGGAGAGACCCTGGGAGAACCCACGGGGGGGTTGTGGGGGCGGCCGGGAGGGGGGGGGGTGTGGGGCGAGGTGGCGACTGCAGGAGCGGAAGATAAGTGGAAGAGAGTAATGTGGCTTTTCCTCCACACCGTGGCGTCTTGGGGGGACGCCTCTATCAATGTTGTTTATCTCCCCCCTTTTCTCTTGTCTCCCCCTGCATGGCCTGTTTATCGGACCTCTTTCTCGCTCTTTCTAGCCTCCACCAGGGCCCCAAATCCCACCACCCCCCCCCCCCCTCAGATGCTCCGCCCTGCCCCGAGGCCCGTGGGCCCCTCCGCCTCTGAGCCTCTCTGGAAACCCACCCTTCCCCAGACAGGCGTGCCTGGTTCCCCCCGTAAGCGGCCTGTGCCGAGCCCCTCCCGAGCGCCCCTCCCGAGCGCCCCTCCCCCCGCCCCCTCGCTCAGACGCATCTGATGCAATTCATCGAAAATAAGAGCAAACAGCCGCCCGAGGATCCTGGTGGCGCGCTATTATAATAATCAGCGGACGAAGTCGACACGCCTTCCCTCCGCTTCCCGTGAGCTGTGGGGAGAGAACGCGGCGGCTTGCCCTTCGTTTCATGTCGACTTTGTGGTGATGGAATCTCTCAGGAGAGGCAGAACGCACGCTCTTTCGGGACGTCCCGCGGACATGCCAACCCAGCTCTGACACGGCAAATAACAAGAGAGCAGGACACGCCAGATCAGCAAGCCAACCAGGAATAAGGCCCCCTGTGGGACGTACAGCACCGTGGCAGGCTCCTTTAAAAGACCGCAAACCTCCACAACAGTCAAAGAAGAGTGTTATGAAACAAAAAAAAGATCATTTCACACTTTCTCCATTTGGCATTAAAGGTAATCGTCGACGTTTTTTTGCCTCGACCTTTTTATGATTTCTCTTTCAGCCTCTACATAAAACCTGTTGAGGTTAGCATGGGTGAAATAAAGGCATGAAAATATTGTTTAACACCATGAGGATATACCAAAAAAACTGTCACCTTTTATATCTGCCACCTTTTAGATCTGTCACCTTTTATAAATATACTGATATCAAAACACCTTTGCAAAACACTGAGTATTTCATTTTGTTTTGCCTTTTTCGTAGTTTGCTTATTGGAAGTGCAGCTTTAGTAGATGAAGCGTTCACTTTCTCTTTTATTGCTGCTGGTAAATGTTTCGTAGGACATGGTACGTCGTTGCAGTGATGTACCACGAAGCACTTACACCATATGGAACTGTAGGCTAACCAACGACCTGCACAGCATCACGATTCACCTGGCTCTGATCGAACTGACGAAGTGTGCGCTGCGGACTTGTTGGAACGGGTCGATGGCGTGGGCCTCGTTTGTGGGAGACAGCTGGGAGCTTCGGGCCCTGGTTTGGGCCGAGGGCAGGCGCTTGGCTGGTGCAGGCGGTGCTTCGGTATCTGTGGGGACGTGTGCTAGATATGAAGCTCTTATTTCATGTCGGTAAAACAGCTGTGAAAATACCGAGGGAAAAAAAAAAAAAAGCAGGGAAGGAACTCAATTAAGAGCCAGCTGTGCGATGTGTTTCATATCTTCCTCCAGCTAGGTCTTCCTGTCACGCTTCCGTCTACCCCCCCCCCCATACCCTCCCCTCCCCTCCCCCACCCTCCCCTCCAAGCTACTGCTACTGGATGCCAGTCTCAGCCGCCCCTTACTGACACAGCCGTCCCCATAACAACACGGTATAGCTAACATACCACCACGATGGCCATGCATGCCATGCACACCTGCCACACGGGTGACACTTACACACGATCTGCTGGTTACAGTCTGATGTTTGATAGCTTCTCTTGCTCTCTTGTTGTAGTAAATGGGGCTTTAAAGAAAGACAAAAGCTTGTAATACAGTCTGGCGCTCCATACAATGATAAATGACAAAAGTGACAGTGTCTAAATATGACCATTCAATTGACTAGAACATTGGGCTTAATTGGGCTAAAATTGTCTAATTATGACATGACACAGATCATAGACAAAGAGGGTAAGTACCAATGGCACTTCAATTGGCCAATCAGGAAGGCTTCTGGGGGAAAGGCCTGTTAAATCATACATGTTTGTTCAAAGTTCTAACTTGGACCAAAGGTTTTTAGAAAGTTCTAACTTTGAATTATGCCATCCATAGCTACAGGAATAACTGCAGCATGACACGAAAACCAAAACACGCTTGACTAAAACTAACAGTGCTTAGCTAAGACCTCACTTCACTTCAATACTATCGAATTTCTTGATATGAATCACACTCCTCTGAAACTAAATTAGGTGTCCACGTGCTAATGGTCTGAGCGGTTCACAAGGTGGCAATACTGCTTAGCAAGCTAGTCACTAGGAATTCTATAAATTCAGGTTCAGTAATGAACTAATTTGCATTTTGAAGAGTAATAAATATTGATTAAATTATTAACAGCATAATGTATCTTCCTCTCAGCTGTCATTAATAGGGGCTGAAATCATAAAAAAACAAAGGCTGCATTTGGTGTGGCGACACTATTTATCACTAAAGTGCGGAGCCAATGAATATGCAATCATTTAAATCAGGAAACCTCGATGCACACCAAAGCAGTAAACGAGCGTCCGTCTCTCCTGTCAGTGTTGTAAACTGTGACTGAGTCAGGCCTGATGAAGTTCTCAGACTGACTTCTTCCTAGACGAACATCTGACCCTGCCGTGTCATCAGAGGCAACTAGCCCATGGTGCCCCAATGCCCATGATGCTAACCCCAACGTGTACGTGGACCATTCAGAGATGTTAGCATCATGAGGTGGGGTGCAAGAACCCACACAACCCATCCTCGCGCAACGCCGTGTCTCCTCCGTCAGGTCCAGGAGGCAGTTCGGTTCTGCCACTGGCTACGACGCTACGTTAACATCAGCATTTCTGCACCACGCCGTACGCGCCGCTCCCCGTAAACCTCGCCGCTCGTAAAGACTCCACCAACACGCTTCAAATCAGCCCTACTTGTCCAGTAGAACGCCTCAGCTCGACCCGTGTCTACCAGCGCCGCGGAAAATCTAATAGCGGCGGGTGCAGATACTGGGAGAGGATCACGTCGCCCTACTCATTGAGAGTCAGTGGAGGAGAAGCCCATAAATATAAAGGATTTGGCGGCGAGACTGGAATACGGCTGAGGGGAGAGATATCGAGCCACCAGCATCCCAACACTGTGTAATATTTCATGCCTCCTCGTAATGCTGGTTTTGTAGTGTCCTCACCTTTGTTGTCTTTCAGGCTTTACGAGGTGATGTCTTTGTCCCCTTTCAGAGTGGCAGGTTGCCCCGTGGATACCCGTGCTGTGTCACGCATCTACACACCCAAGCATCTTGTGCCGCTGTCTCTGAGGGATAGTTTCATTAACACGTGCTTCTGTACCACCGTGGTGTTATGCTAATGGATAAGCATAACTTTAGCCTCTGTAACCAAAGTAAGATACTTCGTGCCTTTTAATAGTGCAAACGCAAGCTGCATTTTGATATATAAATGATGAACTTCACAGTGCCAACATTTTTAGATTTTCCAAACTGGGGTAGGAATGTGTTGCTTCACCACATACACATATGAACCTGAAAGCACACACACACACACACACACACACACGATTTATCAGCTTTCAATGACAAATACAGACTAATACCTTTTAAACAGTACTGTAATGCGTTCATGTAAACCTAACCCTAAGTTATATTGAGCTTTGCCGTATAGTGTGGCTTAGGAACCAGAGCGTGTGGAAAATTGGTGTGAAAGCAGGTCTCTGCCTCCAGACTACAAGACTGCCAGCTGGCGTCTTTAATACCCCTCACCCCTCCGCCCCCTTCACCCCACCCTAAGAGATGAACAGGTCTCATCACAGATATACGCAACTTCTGAAACTTTAACCCAATCGGTACAAGCATTCGCAAAGCAAAGCGAGCTCGGCTGCGACGTTAACGGGTACGGTTCCACGCCAAACGGCGGTGGTGCAGTGCGCCTGGTGGGACACGGGCGCGTCCCGCTCCAGGTCTCTCTCTCTCTAAACCGCTCCTGCGCTCCGGTGTGAAAAGCGCGCGACCTTAACGTGGCCAAAAATAAATCCGCCCTCCCTTTGTCCTCCCGGCAAAAGCTCCTCTCAGAAGCGCGCGCGGCGCGGTAACCGGAACCCAGCTCCTGTTGTGTGTAAGAATCGACTCAAATGCGCAGCGTTTCAAAGCGCAGCCGAGGGGTTTCGCTAACAAGGTGTTCTCGGCTAATCACGTTTTTAGCAAGACCACAGGGAAACGGTAGTTAGATATTTGTTTGGCATAGAGCAATGTGGTAATATTCAACAATAAGTCCCTAGTTATAGTCTGTAATTGCATCGTATTTCCATTATGCCTCTTTCTCACACCTATTAAAGAGGCGTCATTACGGCTGCACTACTGAACATAATTGGAAGAGACTGTGCTGTGAACAAAATAAAAAACGAAAACGTGTCTAATTTTCATTTTACTAAAAAATAAAAAAAAAATTTGAACTTAGACGAAGCTCCAGTAACACATGTCTGCAACCACCTGAATTAAATATATTGTTATCACTCCATCTCTGACCATCTGGAGGCGGCGCGCTCGCAGTTTTATCTCGTTCCCCCCGTCAGGTGCGCGCGATATCGTGCCAGCACGACCATTCGCAGGAAACTGAGTCACTTTCACAACTGCTAATGCTGAATTTGGGTATAAATTAATCAGCAGACGCACGCGCGCACACTCAACGCCCCAAGAGAAGCGCTCGTGAACGCAACAGTGCTCGGTTATCGATACGGAACGAACGAATAGGGGGACCGGCGGACGCGCGCATCCTCGCGGGGTCAGGTTCCCTCGCTGCGAATGGTAGCTCCCAGTCTCTCCAACGGGGGCTTAGCGGAGGGTTGGGTGTCGGGCTCATTCGGAGTGTGTCTCTGTTTGGGTTTAATCACAGGGACAAGGTTGTAGAGACACGCGGTCCTGCGCGCTCCGTGGAGACACGTGCACTCGCGCAAACGAGGAGCATCCCCCGTGGACTGTCCTGCTGCTTAGGCGCGTTTATTCTCATCTTCTATTGCTCAGTTTCGTTGGTTTGCGCAGTTCGTGAAGGCATCCAAAGTAGACGAATTTGCTGTAAGCTGAGCAAAAAGTAGCAACTGATTTATTTTCGCGTTTGGAAGGTGTTCCCCGAGGGAAAGAAAAGTTTCCTCAGGGAAATGAATGCTCTGTAAAAACTACGGTGTCCGGTACAGGTAAGCTCTTACATTTTCATGCCGTACGCAATAGCTTGCTTTGGTGAATTGCGTCTTTTGGTTTGCTGACAGAATGTGGCACATTTGTGTACGGACTGACATCATATTCGCCGATGCAAATAAAGGAACACGCACAGACCTATGGAGTATAATATTCGAGGTTATGTTAAACGAATTCCGTGGTTTTGAATTGCGCCTGCTGGTGTCAGCATCCGTGTTATGTTGGATCGTTTACTACAGCGTGTCAGACAGACGCTTCGGGGTATCAGTAGGGGTAAATTGCAGAAACCCCGCCGAAGATCATCTGAATGAGCATTAACGGGTTTTAAGGTTGAACATTAAGGTATTTCCCAAATATCAACATCAGATGTAATCAATTACAGAGTTATCAAACACGTCATGCATTCAGGAGCGTGCACGGGTCTGTTAGCACAGGGGTAAGACTGCATACCAGTACTCGCTTCATGCGCGGACACTCTAGCGCAGCGTTCATGATTTATAATGTTTTATACTGCGGGTTGCAGCATCCACGACCCCATATGGAGCAGCACGTGTAGGATGTGCTGGTTTACGGGTGCTGCAGGCGCATTTAAGCGCCGCACTGCTGGGACGAAGAGGCGCTCCACAAGGTGCGGGCTTTGACTGGGCTTTTTGTGCTGTTTTTACAGGAGGAGGCATGGTGGTACATTTATACGTTTATAACAAACAACTCTTGGTCTGAACGTTGTCGCGAGCTTGTCGTTGCCGGGCGCCGAGGCAAAAGCGACGCTCGCGAGAGTCGCGTGCTGAGACGCATCACCCATATCTTTCTGTTTGACATTTGTGAATGACATTTCACAAATACCTCGCGGTCTTATAGAACGGAATAGTGGTTATTGTACTGGGCAGTTTATTAGGCGTTATGTCTATTTATATTCCTTAAAAGTTTCACGGAGTGTGTTGGGAAGTTTGGCTGGCGCGTGTGCGGGAGACGTTGATTGACGGCTCCGACTGTCATCCGCATGCTGTGACGCACGATGGAGGCAGTGGGCTCGCGCTGCAGACAGAGAAAACGATGGAGAGACGCGCTTCCCTGCTGGGTCCTGCACTTTCATCCCTGCTTCTACTCTCTCTCTCTCTCTCTCTCTCTCTATCTGTCCTCGCTCCCCCTCTCTCTGATCCCTGGCTCACGCATATGCTGGCGCCGCACGCTACAGCGAGAGCTGATATTCAGATGGATGCAGGTTATGGGGGGATGTATAAATGGGTAGTAAAACGACTATTTTGTCATTCAAAATTGCTAATTATAGATTCAGACAGACAAATAAGGCACTGGGCTGTCCACACACAAACACACATACACACACACACACACACACACACACACACACACACACACACAGAGAGAGAGAGAGAGAGAGAGAGAGAGAGAGAGAGAGCATGGGGCGGGGGCAGATGATTCAAGAGATAAGCCTACAATCCTGTTGACATCTGCCAAACCTGGTTATTGGCTCCCTGTCACCAGGTGTGTGTTTGTGTGTGTGAAAACTGGCAGAGTTGGTGGATTTGGACAGATTCAAGCTTGGATAACTCAGATGACCACACACACACACACACACACACACACACACACACACACACACTGTATCTAGAGGCTTTATTGCTGGACAGCAGTGCTGGTCACACCCAGTTCTTCAGCCTGGCCCAGTTGGCACTTCATGGTCCAGCCAGACTGGCAGAGTAGACATAGCAAGCTGGTCATATTTAGTTGTGGTGTGTTGAGTGTGTGTGGTGTGTGTGTGTGTGTGTGTGTGTGTGTGTGTGTGTGTGTGTGTGTGAGAGAGAGATAAAGAGAAAGAAAGAGAGAGAGACCTTGAGGCCCGTAGGTTCTCATGGGCAGCTCTGGCTAGCGCCCAGCTCTTCTTAAAAATTCCCCCAAAACTAGATCCTGTGCTCACAGGCCCACTCACCAGCTGCAGAGGAAACACCAGCTGCATTTGTGTTACACTCAGTGCATTACACTTGGTGCGTTACACTCTTTGGAAAAGCTCTCACTAAAATATGATTAAAAAAGTGCTCATGTAATAGAAGAAAATGCATCCGGTTTACTTTGGACTTCATCGACATCACCGCTCCCCTCTCTACACCGCGCCGTGAGGGGTGTGTGTGTGTGTGTGTGTGTGTGTGTGTGTGTGTGTGTGTATGTGTGTCATCCTTCCTCCACTCACATGTGACTCATTTCTGAGCATCATCAACATCAAAGTGCAGCAGGGCTTCAACCCTCTGCTGTTCTCTTAAGTTGCACCATTTTAGACGATGCCCCCCTCACTGTTTCCAAGGCTACTGGGCTTTGGAGGACATCAGCTATGTGTATGTCTGCTTGTGTGTGTGTGTGTGTGTGTGTGTGTGTGTGGGTGAGTGACAAGGGATTCACCAAACCAGTCCACACAGAGAGCTCGGGATCTGGGTTAGCCCCTCAAACAGCATCTGTATGCAGCTATCCCAGCATCCATGATCACGAACCAAAGGCATCAGTCTTCATTACCGTCCCGTAAGCCTGACCCCAGTCGACAAATGATCGGCGTCGGGAAACGTGCAGGTTGGCCTCACGCGGGCCTCACGCGGGCCTCACGCGGGCCTCACGCGGGCCTCACGCGGGCCTCACGCGGGCCTCACGCGGGCCTCACGCTCCTGGAGCCGGAGCCCGGCCACGGCACACTGAGCCCCGGCTTCATTATCCTGCTCCCCATCCAAGGCTCTGCGTCCTTCATCCGACCCGGCCGTGCGTGAAGGGGAATGGGGAGAGGAGAGTGTGTGTGTGTGTGTGTGTGTGTGTGTGTGTGTGTGTGTGTGTGTGTGTGTGTGTGTGTGTGTGTGTGTGTGGGCAGGGAGGGCGAGTGACCAGATGCAGAAGAAGCATGTGGGTGTGTGTACGGTGGGGGCTGATGGTGCAGATCTGGTGGTCCGTGTGGTGTGTGTGTGTGTGCTGGAATGTCAGGGCCATGGGTTCTTAGTGCGCATCAGATTTGTAGGTGGTTGTATTGTCTATGTGTGCTTCCTCGTCTGTGTGTGCATGTTGTGTGTGCTTGGATAATAACCTGCATGCGGTCTGCAAGCACGTCCTGATAGAGAGCTGTTCACCAGACGCACGTCCTGATAGAGAGCTGTTCACCAGACGCACGTCCTTATAGAGAGCTGTTCACCAGACGCACGTCCTGATAGAGAGCTGTTCACCAGACGCACGTCCTGATAGAGAGCTGTTCACCAGACGCACGTCCTTATAGAGAGCTGTTCACCAGACGCACGTCCTTATAGAGAGCTGTTCACCAGACGCACGTCCTGATAGAGAGCTGTTCACCAGACGCACGTCCTGATAGAGAGCTGTTCACCAGACGCACGTCCTGATAGAGAGCTGTTCACCAGACGCACGTCCTGATAGAGAGCTGTTCACCAGACGCACGTCCTGATAGAGAGCTGTTCACCAGACGCACGTCCTTATAGAGAGCTGTTCACCAGACGCACGTCCTGATAGAGAGCTGTTCACCAGACGCACGTCCTTATAGAGAGCTGTTCACCAGACGCACGTCCTGATAGAGAGCGGTTCACCAGACGCACGTCCTGATAGAGAGCTGTTCACCAGACGCACGTCCTGATAGAGAGCTGTTCACAAGACGCACGTCCTGATAGAGAGCTGTTCACCAGACGCACGCCCTGATAGAGAGCTGTTAACCAGACACACGTCCTGATAGAGAGCTGTTCACCAGACGCACGTCCTGATAGAGAGCTGTTTACCAGACGCACGTCCTGATAGAGAGCTGTTCACCAGACGCACGTCCTGATAGAGAGCTGTTCACCAGACGCACGTCCTGATAGAGAGCTGTTCACCAGACACACGTCCTGATAGAGAGCTGTTCACCAGACGCATGTCCTGCTGACAGCAGAGCGTTTACAGCCTCCCACCTGCGTAGCTCTACACAGCTCTAACCAGGTGATTCATTCATTATCAACCCCCCTCAGAGTGTCACTGATTCCCGACATTTGGGGTGAAGGTGTCTCGCTCCAGAGCTGGACGCATTAGCCGTAAGCCCGACGTAATCCGCTTCCCCATCCCGGCTTTTCCCGTTCTGCTCCCTTGTGAGGGTCTGAAGACCAGGTGGTTCTGGGGATGGGGATGGGTTTGGATTACGGATTATGGTGGGAAGAGTCGATCATGGGAACATAAGACTTTGCAAGGGCCCTCCATGGAAACGGAGCCAGGTGCTGACCTTTTTGAATTGGGACTGTGCTTTTGCATATGTGTGTGTGTGTGTGTGTGTGTGTGTGTGTGAGTGTGTGTGAGAGTGTGTGAGAGTGTGTGTGAGTGTGTGTGTGTGTGTGTGTGTATGTTGTCAATTCCGTCCTGGCTGCGGGTGAGTTTGTCCTCACCTTGCGTCACTGGCGTGTCCCG
This sequence comes from Brachyhypopomus gauderio, assembly GCF_052324685.1. Lineage (NCBI taxonomy): Eukaryota > Metazoa > Chordata > Actinopteri > Gymnotiformes > Hypopomidae > Brachyhypopomus > Brachyhypopomus gauderio. Next base: position 5,934,239 of record NC_135221.1, on the reverse strand, counting down.
CGTTCTCTGTCCTGATGTCCGTGGCTGGGAGGCAGCTTGAATAGGGCTTCCCAGAATGCCGTGCCGATGCTCGTCCTGCAGAGAGAGCAGGTCCTTCGACTGGCAGGTGCACCGTATCTGCTCAGCGATGCTTCGGCTCTGCGTGGCCTCGTCTACGCTCCAGTGCTCCTCCCTCAGTGGCTTGTCAAAGGAAGGCGCAGCCGTTTGATTGGATGACGCTGTCCTGTCGTGCCACCAGTTGCCACCCGACTAAGTGAATGTACAGGACACAGCTGGACGGACATGATGGTGACATAGGCCGGCGTTGTTTTAACCCAAATACAGAGTGTGTGTGTGTCTTCCCCTCAGTCCTCTAGCCGGTTACATCAGCTCACATCACCATCACGTACACAGGCACCATCACGTGAACGTGCGCCTTCACGTGAACATGCGCCATCATGTGAATGTGTGCCATTACACGAATGGATCATCATTGCACAAACATCCACCATATGGGGCACAGAGGGACTGTGGTTTTGGGGCTCAAGGGGTGTACTGCATCTTTGGACTGGTGGTGTTATGGGGAATAGAGAGAGACAGGCAGAACGAGAGAGAGAGAGAAAGAGAGAGAGAGAGAGAGAGAGAGAGAGAGAGAGAGAGAGAGAGAGAGACAGGCAGAACGAGAGAGAGAGAGAAAGAGAGAGAGAGAGAGAGAGAGAGAGAGAGAGAGAGAGACAGGCAGAACGAGAGAGAGAGAGAAAGAGAGAGAGAGAGAGAGAGAGAGAGAGAGAGAGAGAGAGAGAGAGAGAGAGAGAGGAGAGAGAGAGAGAGAGAGAGAGAGAGAGAGAGAGAGAGACAGGCAGAACGAGAGAGAGAGAGAGAGAGAGAGAGAGAGAGAGAGAGAGAGGAACGGAGAGAAAGTGGGGCGTATTTTCCCTTTAGCTAGAAGACTGAGATCCGATAACATCTCAGGAGGGTTTTGGTGAAGGTAATTAAATAAACTCTGACACGCTTGGCACATAGAGGACTTAACCCCAACCTAATATTAACTGTGTTTTCCCCTTCTGTTCTGAGAGACCAAAGATCGTTACACTAGGTCACAGGGCTACAGTCTAATGGAGAGGAGAACAGGCCTCAGGAGTGGCTGAGTGTTTGATTAGCTTTGATTATGTTGTCATTTACAGATAATACACCGCAGAGAAGTGTGAGGAATTAAAATCTGATTAACTCACGTGTGATAATGTATATTGAGGTGAAGAGCACTTCACGTGCGCCTCAGCTGGGGAAGTCACGGGATCGTTGGCTGTCCTCACACATGCTGTTCATGGAGCCGATGTAAAGGCACAGCCCTCTTTGTCTCTGAGAGGGTGTGGAAGAGGGGAAAACGGAGTGACAGAACAAGAGAGGGAGGGGGTTGAGAGAGAGGAAGAGAGAGAGAGAGAGAGAGGGAGAGAGAGAGAGAGAGAGGGGTCAGCTCTGATGATTTATGGCTGTGATGGTGCATTCCAGCACAGAATGATTAATCTCTGCTGGGAACACTTCAGGACTATGAGTTTAACCTCTGTCTCTCCCCCCCTCCCGTCCAGAAACACACACACACACACACACACACACACACACACACACACACACACACACACACACACACCACTGACATAGATAACACCAACTCAAGGACTGTGAAAGACACACTTCACCTGCTTATGTATGTGATGCCCTTGTTTATGTATGTAGTTTGATGTGTTCGATGTGAGTGCATGTGTTTGTATGGTGTGAGTGTGTGAGTGTGTGTGTGTGTGTGAGAGAGAGTGTGTGTATGAGAGAGAGAGAGAGAGACTTATACCCTGGACCCCGGATCTAGCCAACCTAGGCTAGGGGCGGGCCACGCCGTGGCAACCTCGTAACAGCGAGGCGGGAGACGCGTGTGAAACCAGGCACCCCGGAAGGATTGCGGGTGGCATTAGCATGCCGACTGCTCTGCTTGTGATCAAGGGACAGCACTCTGCTTTGATACCCGCCTTCCACGCACACAGAGAGGAGGTGAGGGTGGGACTCTTCATCCTGCCACGCTGGTCCTCCGGAACACGCTTTGATGTCCTCACAGTGCAGGGGGATTTCCTGAGTGTAAATGAAGCAGAGGGACCCTAATGCCCCCAACACCTCCACACACCCCCACACCCCCCCAACACGGGTGATGAGTATGGATGGGGGATTAAGGAGATCGTAACGGAACCAATGGAACATTACATTATACATTTATGATCGAATATAAGGCACCCTTATTTATTGTGAAGATGTATTTGGAATCAACAGTTGAAAAACTGATAATTGTGTAGTGGGAAATCTTTTTTTAAAGAAAATTTAAGGGCTGGATTTGAACAGTAATTCATGGTGCAGGTTAATGTTCAGTCGTGCTTGGTTGCGAAGAAAACTGAGCGTGTCTGGTGTGTTCTCTGCCGGCGGGTGCTGTGTGCCCTGTCTGATCACTGGCCCCGCCCACCATGCACCACACTGATGATGTCACAGTTTTGCCCCATGGCTTACGTACACACCAGCAGGGCTTCTGCTGCCCCTAGATGTCTCACCGTTCTCCCTCTCCGTCTTCTTGCTTTTTTCCTTTTTTGTTCTATCTCTCTCTCTTCTTGCTCTGTCTATCTGTCTCTCCTTCTTTCGCTCCAACTCTCCCTTTCTCTCCGTTTCCCTCTGAGCCCTTCTGTGCAGTGCGCGAGCGTGCACGTGAGCGCGCACATGTGAGCGTGCACGTGTACGCATGTGCTCGTGTGTTTGCATGTACGCCCGCTAGTTAACAGCCCTTTTTGAATGCTGTATTCATTATACATGATCGCCCTGTGGTCAGAGAGCTTCCCCTCGGCCCAGATCATGTGGAGGCCGCGTGTCTCGTTTGTCAGCGCTTGTGTGCGGGCCCACGTCGGAGAGTGTGTGTTTCAGTGTGCACTCCAGATCAGGACGGCTCTATCTGATCCTGTCAGTGCTGCAGTGAAAACCTTTTTGACCGTTCCTCCTTCTTCTGGAGCTGTCGTCTCACGCGCCGCCCGTCTTGGGCTCCCCTCTCCTCTACTGTGAGCTCCTCCCCCCTCTCTCTCTCTCTCTTTATCCATCCGCAGCCTGTAAAAACGGCCTAAACAAACTTAATTAGCTCATTAAGAGCTTAGCCTGGCAGCCTCCTGGGCTTTGGCCCTGTGCGCCTACGCTACTAAACCCCGTGCTGCCCACCTCGTACGGCGGGAGTGGCGTTAATTACTGCGGTGGGTTCCGGTAGCTCCACCTTTTTTTGTTTGTTTGTCAGGAGAGCAGTTCTAGCTCCTTGCAGCACTCTCTCGTGCCTCTCCCTCCAGAACCGGAACTAGACACTGCTATCGCTGGGCAGGAAGTAAAATATTGATACGGGAAGTGGGGCAGTTTGTTTTTTTATGCTGTGGGAGATGCGGTGGTTCAAAGCAACACGGGGGAGCGCTGTGGAACGCTAACGCTGCTGCTATCGCTGATGGCAGCAGGGAGGGGGCGGGGCTAGGGGTTGGGGGGCGTCGGCCTCTTCTGTTTTTTGTCTCGTTTGTTTCTCGTCATGTTCTCCCACCCCTTTGCTTCTGATACGGTGGAGAAAAAAATAAGATTTGAGAAGTTCTGTCATTGCACTTGCCACCTACGGGTGTAGCTAGACAGCTTCACTAGTGCTCTTTGTGTGTGTGTGTGTGTGTGTGTGTCTGTGTGTGTGTGTGTGTGTGTGTGTGTGTGTGTGTGTGTATTTGTGAGTGTGCATCTTTCTGTTTTTGACAATTGCCCGCAGGATTCCACAGCAAGGATAAGCTAAATTCCCATCTAGGTCCACCTCTCTATGCAACAAAGCCTGCTTCTATTAGCAAATTTGGGGATTTGGGATGGGAAAAGCTAAATCTAATCCCGTATGAAAACTCTGTGGTTCCATTCCAGCCTCGCTCGATTGGCTTGTCATGGACTGAATAGATTAAATTTCTTGTCTGATTAAAATCTCGTCCTCTTTCAGGCTGTGCTGATCATATTTGGGGTTTGCACGAAGTCGCCGAGTAGCCGTGTTCAGAAAGAACTCTGCACTACAATTGTTTCCTAAACACTGCAGCTGTCTGTTCCACACTGCAGCAGTCTGTTCCACACTGCAACTGTCTGTTCCACACTGCAACTGTCTGCTCCACACTGCAGGTTTTTGGGTCCCTCGTGCACTAAGTGAGGTATATGTGGACATACTTGGTCAGGTGTATGTGGACATATTTCTTGCTAGCAATGTGTTTAATGTCCTGGGTACAGCTGTTGTCTAAAGTCTTCCATTAGTGGGTCAGGGTATATGTGTGTGTGTGTGTGTGTATGTATGTATGTATGTATGTATGTATGTATGTATGTGTGTGTGTGTGTGTGTGTGTGTGTGTGTGTGTGTGTGTGTGTGTGTGTGCGCGTGTGTGTGTGTATGTTCCTCTTGTTCATGTATGTATATCTAATCCTAACTTTTCTAAATCAAGATTGAGATCGGCACAATTTTAACAGTGATCGTATATTAGTTCAATATTGATGTGTAGACATTGCATTAAAATGGATGGCAGAGTAGACTCCATTTAAAGCATGTGGCACACTCCACACGGCTATTTCTGAACAAGTCCTATTGAATTTTCATGCAGATCGATATCAATATTCGCTGACAATGGCTTTTTTGCTGAACACTTTGTGTCACTTACATAGCGGGTCATCTATCTCTGTAGATTCATTGCATATGAAACAGGTCTGTTTTTGATCTGTCTATTCTGGTCTGTGGCCTTTCTCTACCCTCACTCTGTGTGTGTTTGTGTGTGTGTGTGTGTGTGTGTGTGTGTGTGTGTGTGTGTGTGTGTGTGTGTGTGTGTGTGTGTGTGTGTGTGTGTGTGTGTGCTTGCGTGCGCCAGACATGGGCCTGACTGGATTTAGTGTCTGTATCGATCCACTGTTTCTATGCATTTTTCTGTCCCCTACCCAACAGACCCAGTCAACACTGCCTGCCCACGTCTGCCAGTCTTTCTTTGTCCTGTCTTATAATAGCTGTCTGGCCCCCTCATTCTCTCGCCTGCCTCGAGACCCTAATCTTGCTCTGATCCCTCTCCGTGTGGCCATTCTCGTCCCCGTTTAAACGCTCACGTCGCGCTGCTGTCTAGTTACAGGGTCTCGTTTTCCGCGGGTGCACAAAGGCCGCTGTTACACCTTAAGCGCGGCGCTGCGGTAAAGGTTCGTGTTTTCAGGACGGTGTGACGCGCGCTGATCGGTCCGTGCTTCACTTCCTGGAAGGTGTGCAAAGGGGCGGGGCATGCAAATGAGGTCGTGCCAGGCACGGCGGTGCTGTTTCGCTGAAGATTAGAGATCCAAGCGCTGTCCTTAAAGCGCTCCTGTAATTTGAAATAACCGTCGGTTAGAAATACGTGGCCGGGTCAGGAAACATTTCGCTGATATGACACTGAGTATGACGTGTATGACAATGTATGGCAGCAGCTTAGGTGGACAGGATCGCTAACAATTATAGAAAAGACATAATTTATTTAAAGGCCTCCTACAGCTGAATCCTTTGGAGGCCATTTGTAATATCTAGTTCATCCCTAATCAGAGTAGAGGTAATGCAAACCTCCCAATAAACCCAACTCTCTCAAACAAATATCCCCGATGTGCAGCTCCATTGTCTTTTACCAAATTACACACACTTGGATTTGGTGGCTGGTTTCTGGTCAATGGTCTCAGCCAGCTGTGGGTTAATGACGTAATACATTAGTGCGGCTCCAAATTTGCTCAAATCGGGGTTTGCGCCTCACGTATAAGCCCCTTTGTCTCCTCTTTAATGAAATGTGCTTGGCTGGTAAATTATTGCGTTTTCAGTAACTCCCCTTCTGGTAGCCGGTTAAAGGTATGAGGTGGTATACTGGGAATACTAATAAATTGGTTTGCATACTCTTTCACGTCACGTAACTCGTTTGCGCATGGCGCCTGTGACTGTTGAGAGCACCTGGCCACGGGTTGCCAGCACGCGTTCAGGCACGAGACGTCGTGATTTGTGACGCTGCTCGCGTCGTTACTCCCGGTACGTTCTCCCGATGGACCGCCATAACGGGTCAGTGGGGACTTCCGACGCGTCACGGAACTGACCTCGCCGTCACTCCGTCAGCGCTCTGGAACGATAATAAAAATTAATCTGCAGCTAATTCACCCACGCGTTATTAATTATGAATCGCTGCTAATCTATACGGCGTCATATTGAAACTTTTGTTAATTGCGTTTTAAAACAGTTCCAGGTGACCTCTTTAGGCTCTTTCATTTCCTTGGACTCTCCGACGATATCTATTATCCATATAACAGCTTAGCATTTTTACTACTGTTCGCCACCTCTCGAATAACTTACTGTAAGGTTTATTTTGTCGAAGGAGTGCAGGTGTGTGTTCAGGTGCTGGAGCGGTGCGTGCGCACGCGGCGGCGCCAACCGTGTCCGACAGCTGCTCGCGTGCATTCCGGTGCATTCCTCATCTTACATATTCATTTGTTGGGATGGCGCGCCAAGGTAAAGCTGCCTGTAGGTAAATGAGCGGTCACGGCGGTCCCCCCCGTACATCACAACACCTGGGCGCAGTGAAAGGCTGGCGCGTCTTAATTAAACGCGCGTGGGTGCAGAACGGGAGCTCCGTGGCGCGCGGTTGTCATCGCGTCACCCTCGTTCACTGGGGCCGCACGAGACGCACGGATTGTGTGGCGCACGTGAGGAGTTTGAGACCGCTATTCTAGTTCAAGTTTGATTTACGTGATGTGGTTCCAGTCATTTGTACTCCACTCACAGATTAAAATGATAATGGTGCGTGCGTGCGTGGTTGGTACAGCGACCTTATGAATATTTAAGATGGTTCAGTTGCTCGACGTCAAATGACAAATATTCCCTTGACCGCGTGTCGCGTCAAGTGCTCGAAAAGAAGCAAGTTCTGGGACATTTTTTTTAAAGATAATACGTTTCACGCGAGACATGCACAAACAAACAAGGCTCCCACGACATGCATGCTCGTGCACCTGAAAAAACTGACTTCAGAGTTGGCACAAGCGCGTTAATTAAACTGGATCTCCATGTCTGTGTCCGTGATGTCTGTTGAGTACCCATAACAGTAGCTGACAAAATAGGGCAAATGCTAGCTGTACCCTTTCCAAATGAAGGAAGCACAAATAACTCTAGTCATTAGTATATACTAATTTTGCAGAGTATTTATCGAAGACATATTGAAGATGTGGCAGCTGGTCGTGTCATGGAAATATTAATTAGCTAGCTGTGTGCAGCTGGTTAAGATTAGTTTCAAATCCATCCCATTCTGTAAACATGTTTTGATTTGCATTGCGTCCTGGATCTGGATATGTGGAGTCAGTAACGTTATTCCAGTATAAGTTATTCCAGTATAAGTTATTCCAGTATAAGTTATTCCATGGTGGACTTGAGTACAAGAGCAAAGTGTTAATGCAAACATGGTAACCAGATGGTCATAAAGTACTACAGTTATTTTCAATGTGGTTTTGCGTTATTTTGTTTAAAAACACGAAAACAATGCTAAATGATTTGCCAAGTCTCTCATTTGCATGCCACATTTAATCTGATTAATTGATTTGAAAATTAATTCATGTGAATAATTAATTAGTTGTTATGAATAAACAGTTTTTTTATGAGTTTAAATAGTTGTTTTTAGCAGATCTACACCATAGAACCCCTAAACATATTTAAGATGCTATAGTACTGGTTGAGTGTTATTACATATTTAAGATGCTATAGTACTGGTTGAGTGTTATTACATATTTAAGATGCTATAGTACTGGTTGAGTATTATTACATATTTAAGATGCTATAGTACTGGTTGAGTGTTATTACATATTTAAGATGCTATAGTACTGGTTGAGTGTTATTACATATTTAAGATGCTATAGTACTGGTTGAGTATTATTACATATTTAAGATGCTATAGTACTGGTTGAGTGTTATTACATATTTAAGATGCTATAGTACTGGTTGAGTGTTATTACAATTTAGAGCATAGCAACAGAAGAAACCAGTGAGATCTGCTTCATCATACATCACTCAGGTGTTTGTAATCCTCCATGTCCATAGCCCAGTTAATCCAAATACAGACGTCGGCCAGTTTCTTCACAACCTGCAGTAGGATGGTTGGAGCAGGCTGACGTGGAAGGGGGTGTGGCCAGAGTCTTTTTATTAGCCCATGATGCAGCGTGAAGAATTCAAGCTCGAGTGCCTATCGCTTTTGGTGGGCGCGTGTGATGAAGGAGGGGTCAGGTGACGGTGTGCTGTTTAGGGAGTTGCCAGTGGTGGAAGATGAATCTGTATGTCTCAGCAGGTTGAGGATTTGTTTGTTGGATTGGTCATAGTGTGAGTCTAGTGTGACATAGTTTGAATGCAGAATGCAATACAAAAAAAAAAAAAACATCTGAAAATGTAAATAAAACTTTGATAAAAAAGCTATGTTTGCATTTGAATACGATTATTAATTCCAAAGCTGAGTTAGACATTCCACCCCCTCTACACACACACACACACACACACACACACACACACACACACACACACACACACACACACACACACACACACACACACACACACACACACACAGTGATAGTCATATATAATTCATTATTGTACAGAATATAATGATACATTTAGATTAATGTACAGGTACAAAACAGCAATATATTCTCTTGTGAATGTGAAGTCTTGCAGTGAACTTAATCTGTTTAATTTGATCATAAAACCTGTGCATTTTCAGTTTCTTTTCACAAAATAAAAAAAAAAAAAAGTATTTCTAGCTGCCAAAGTATGGAGCCACTTTTATGCGTGCTTTTCAAAAGGCATGTTTATACCATATACGGTAGTAAGTGGGCGGAATTATGGTAATTCATCATTTACACATAACCTTGCCTCTTTACATGCAGCTGAGATTTATCAACCAAAGAGGCCATTTGCACTTTGAGCAGGGCCTTACACACTACTGATAAAATCACTTTTCCAGGGTTCACGTTTGCTAAGCGGAGCCCTGACCGCTACCAGTATTAGTCACTTCAGCTCTTTACCAAAATTTCCTTTGCAAATCTTCCTTGAAGTGTTTGTGTTTGCACAGTAACTGGACGTTCGTGTTCTTAGTTACCATGTCCACAGGTGGAGAGAAATCTGCACTGTCTGCACCTCTGACCAATTAACAGAGTAAAATTGAAAAATCAGTCATTTATGTCACAAATTTAATGTGTTCAGTGTTTTACACACACACACACACACACACACACACACACACACACACACACACACACACACACACACACACACACACATATGTATATATAAGCGCTTGCCGTAAATGTATTATCAGTATTTCCTTTGGAAATAAGAGATGTGTTATTTTAGCCATTGTAAGCCGCTTGGCTTCAAACCGCTACAGTTAGCTGGTGTGGAGTAACACCATTGGATGTTTAAATTCGAGGAGAGTGCAGATTAAGAGATTACCTTAACAACACAGATTAAGAGATTACCTTAACAACACAGCGGCTGACGATGCCTCTGAGTTTCAAAGTATGTTCATTTCAAATTGTATGTTGCCCAGCCTGGAGCTGATTGAAGTTATACAGTGCCAGACCCAATTTTTTAACAGTATTGGATTTGTTTGGCTAGGTAGAATTAGTCCAATTATGAGATTATTATAAGTTAGTGCAGCGATGAAAAGCAGAAGAAGAAGTTTTACTTCCGTCAGAATGCATTCAAATAAAAACTAAAGCACTTCTGTGTTAAACTAATTTGAAAGTGCAATTAAAAAACACACAAAAAAAACCAACAACACAAAACTACACCATTACAGTAACAAACGCATTTGCAATTCATTACATCATTATCCCCCTGATGTGGTCATTTAGTATTAAATGCCTTGAATATTTCACACTTGGCAGGGCCTCCATTTCTTTTATATAGGTGAATAAAAGGTGGCAGTGATGGAGGAGCCCGCAGGCCTGCACTTACTTTAGTGTGTGTGTGTGTGTGTGTGTGTGTGTGATTTAATCAGTGCTTTGTTCAGCAGTGTGTGTTTTGTTCAGCACCGTGTTCAGCAGTGTGTTTTGTTCAGCTGTGTGTGTGTGTGTGTGTGTGTGTGTGTGTGTGTATGTGTGTGTGTGTGATTTAATCAGTGCTTTGTTCAGCAGTGTGTGTTTTGTTCAGCACCGTGTTCAGCAGTGTGTTTTGTTCAGCTGTGTGTGTGTGTGTGTGTGTATGTGTGTGTGTGTGTGTGTGTGTGTGTGTGTGTGTGTGTTATTTAATCAGTGCTTTGTTCAGCAGTGTGTGTTTTGCTCAGCACTGTGTTCAGCAGTGTGTGTTTTGCTCAGCTGTGTGTGTGTGTGTGTGTGTGTGTGTGTGTGTGTGTGTGTGTGTGTGTGTGTGTGTGTGTGTGTGTGTATATGTGTGTGTGTGTGTGTGTGTGTGTGTATATATGTGTGTGTGTGTGTGTGTGTGTGTGTGTGTGTGTATATGTGTGTGTGTGTGTGTATATGTGTGTGTGTGTGTGTGTGTGTGTGTGTGTGTGTGTGTGTGTGTGTGTGTGTGTGTGTGTAACACAGTGGCCCTAATGTCTGTTAAAGGTCTGAATGTAGCAGTTCTTCTCTCACACCCACTCATGTCTGCACACGCTTATTTCTGTGCCACATATATGAGGCTGGTTATTACTTACTATCCCAACTTACTGTTCTTATGTCATTGGCTTACTGAACCAGCAGGTCATTTGAGACACGTGTGTGTGTGTGTGTGTGTGTGTGTGAGAGAGAGAGAGAGAGAGAGAGCAAGCCCCGCTAGTTTGTTGTCAAGGGGACGAAGCAGAAACCGCGGGGCTGCATCGCCGGAGCCCGTCATATCAGATCAGATCGGATTGGATTGGATCGGATTGGATCGGCGAGGAACGTGTCCGGCCTCACACTGTGGAGGCCCCTGGGGTGTGTGTGTGTGTGTGTGTGTGTGTGTGTGGGGGGGGGGGGGGGGGGGGGGGGGGGCAGCTCTGCAGTGTGTGTGTTTGCCTGGCTCTGGGTGCAGCAGTAAATGGCTCTCCCAGAGCAGGACTGAACAAAGTGGGAAATACAATGTTGACACTATGTTTACACTAAGCTCAGATTGTCTCTAGAAGTAGAACTTTTAGATAAATGGGTAAATAGTTCCATGTTCACAAAATTTCTTAATGTTTAGAATTTGTTACTATATAATTGGACAAAGACCAGAGATCATTATCTCTAGGTGACTGTATGGTGTTTGAAATATAAAGCACTGAAATATAGAGAAAGACACTTTTCAGAATGGAGAAAACGCTAAACGGAAGTTAGTGTTAGCATGCCGGGGTGTGGCACTCCAGCCCTGTCATTCTCTCCCTGTGGGGCCGTCTTCAGATTAGAGAAGGATGAGGAGAGAGGGGAAACAACAGAGAAAAGGGGCCAAAGAATGATCGTGTGGGTGGGGGCTGTCCTGCTGGGCTGTCCTGCTGGGCTGTCCTGCTGGGCTGTCCTGCTGGGCTGTCCTGCTGGGCTGTCCTGCTGGGCTCTCCTGCGGTGCGGTCCTGCGGTGCGGTCCTGCGGTGCGGTGCGTATGGGATCGAACCCTGTCTGACCTCGGACTGGAGGTTGGAGGCTCACCGTGATTGGCTGATTCGTACGTGTTCGTGGCGTGTAGTTCGTTTCTCGCGCAAATGACACCTTTACGATCCTTTACCGTTCAACGCATTTCTTTCTAACCTAAATGACGGCACAGGATCCGCAGCGTGTATCTATTCTCTAAACTGTGTGCATGTACATACAGGCACTCATGTGTAAGATGGTAATACAAGACTGCACGTGTTTAAATATAATATTTTAAAACACCTCTAGGCAGTATGCAATTATAAACAGCAGTATGCAATTAGAGCCATCTGGCATCTGTATGGTACTAAACGCAAGCTCGTCGTTGACACACGATGACGCCATGTCTCTCCGTGAGGGTGCGCTGCCTTCACCAAGCTCCTCGCCTTCAAAGCCGGCAGGCGGCTCTGGGCCTAGTCCTGGCACTCCAGGAGCTCCTCCCCCAAGGAAGCTGGTGGGCGGCGGCTTTGGGCCCCCGCCGGCAGCTTTAAACAGGCGACGTGGAGGATCAGAGCGAGTGGCGGCGCGCCGTGGTGGATGAAAGCGGAGACGTGCGTCGCCTTCGTCGAGGGAGCAAGCTTCTACATCTACATCCCTCTCCCACCAGCATGCGTGGAAATGTTTAGCGCAGGGATTTGGGCGGGGTCTTGGCACGAGCCTCTAGCACGCCCGTGATGGGACGAGCGTGCCCGTGACGGGGGACGAGCGTGCCCGTGACGGGGGACGAGCGTGCCCGTGACGGTCTCAAGGTGGCTTTGCAGAAGGTGCTGGAAGGTTTCTCTGTTCCCTGCTGTCTGTTCTGGAGACCAGCTGAGTGAGCTGAGGTCCACACTGGTGTGTTGTGGGACCTCTGACTCCTGGTGGTCTGTTGAGTCACCACTGGGCTCCCTGGGTCAAAACCAGTGGACGTGTGTGTGTTCCCCACTCCTCACGCAGCCTGCAACAAAGCAAATACTTTAAAACAAATATTATTAACATACATCCTAGAGCAAAGCAAATTAAAAGTCTTCTTTCTGAATATGAATTTACATGGCCAAAGGCTTAACATGAGACAGTATGAGACTGGACACATGAGTCAGGTTGTTACGTAGTTTGCTATGTAAGGCCTGTCATATCAAACAAATCTGCCTTCTGTCATAACTTCAGTTGACCAATGATGTACCACATACATTCCAGTATGTGGTGGTTTTAAATGTACAGTTTGGCCAAAGTGAAGATGATGGCAACAACAAAACCAAAATGCATAAACAATCCTCATGCCCACTCAGCCTTAATTTGGTTACATCTTTTTGACACACACCCATTAAGATAGTCATATTGATCCCACATTAACAGTGAATTAGCAGCATGGCCTGCAGTTAATCTTTCATTAAGCCTTTGATACAGACGTGATGCCATCAATGTCTGGAGGATATACAAATACATCCGGCTAAGAAACCAGACAAACTGGGGCAGGATGTCTCGGAGCTTGTAAACCAATGTTGGGAGAGATGAGATGAACAGGGTGTGGGAGACACAGTCGATGTTGGGAGAGATGAGATAAACACAGAGGGAGACGCAGTCGATGTTGGGAGAGACGAGATAAACACAGAGGGAGACACAGTCGATGTTGGGAGAGATGAGATAAACACAGAGGGAGACACAGTCGATGTTGGGAGATATGAGATAAACACAGAGGGAGAGATGAGATAAACACAGAGGGAGACAGTCGGTGTTGGGAGAGATGAGATAAACACAGAGGGAGACACAGTCGATGTTGGGAGAGATGAGATAAACACAGAGGGAGACAGTCGATGTTGGGAGAGATGAGATAAACACAGAGGGAGACAGTCGATGTTGGGAGATATGAGATAAACACAGAGGAAGACAGTCGATGTTGGGAGATATGAGATAAACACAGAGGGAGACAGTCGATGTTGGGAGAGATGAGATAAACACAGAGGAAGACACAGTCGATGTTGGGAGAGATGAGATAAACACAGAGGGAGACACAGTCGATGTTGGGAGAGATGAGATAAACACAGAGGAAGACACAGTCGATGTTGGGAGAGATGAGATAAACACAGAGGGAGACACAGTCGATGTTGGGAGAGATGAGATAAAAACAGAGGGAGACAGTCGATGTTGGGAGAGATGAGATAAACACAGAGGGAGACAGTCGATGTTGGGAGAGATGAGATAAACACAAAGGGAGACAGTCGATGTTGGGAGAGATGAGATAAACACAGAGGGAGACAGTCGATGTTGGGAGAGATGAGATAAACACAGAGGGAGACACAGTCGATGTTGGGAGAGATGAGATAAACACAGAAGGAGACACAGTCGATGTTGGGAGATATGAGATAAACACAGAGGGAGACACAGTCGATGTTGGGAGATATGAGATAAACACAGAGGGAGACAGTCGATGTTGGGAGAGATGAGATAAACACAGAGGGAGACACAGTCGATGTTGGGAGAGATGAGATAAACACAGAGGGAGACAGTCGATGTTGGGAGAGACGAGATAAACACAGAGGGAGACACAGTCGATGTTGAAAATGAAATCAAATGAAATGAGCCATATTTGTCAATTGTGATTTTTCACCGCAATTGAAATTTGTCCTCCAGATTTACCCATCTGTGCAGTGAGAACACACACTAGTGATCACTAGGGGGCTGTGGTGCACATGGGCCCAGAGCGGTGGGAAGCCCTAGCCCGGCACCCGGGGAGCAGTTGGGGTTAGGTGCCTTGCTCAAGGGCACCTCAGTCATGGCCTCAGGCCTGGGAATCGAACCCACAACCCTCTGGTCACAAGACCAGTTCCCTACCTCAGGACCATGACCGCCCCAAAAAATGTTGGGAGAGACGAGATAAACAGGGCGAGGGAGATGGCGCCCATGTTGGGAGAGATGACGAATAGCAGGTGGAGGAGATCGCTGAGGTCCACGGTTCTTCATGACAGAAACAGTGTTGTCCTCTACACTGGGCGGGAACAGGACTGACATAAGGCACTCTGCTGTTGTTTACTGCCATTAACCACAGGAGGACACAACACACATCCAAGACCCAGAGTTTTCCATAGAGGTTTGGGTGTCGATGCCAAGAACCAACCGGAAGAGGTAACCTTGGTAGTGTTCGTTTCATAACTATCTTTCATAACTATGTTCAAGAGCAGTGTAAACTTTTAGATTTTAAAATAAGGTGAAGAAGAACCAAATACAATTGTGCAGATTATTGTTTTTTTTTTTCTAGTTATTTAAATGTTGTTGTGATTTGTTTACGCCTTCGGTAAAGCCTGTGGTGCAGATGTACTGTTGGGCTGCAACGGATTCAAATCTCAACAGTGCCACGTGCTGCCTTCAATACTCATCTACGCTGCATGTAGTTTAAAAGCCATTAGTATAGGTCATTAGAACAGGTCATTAGTATAGGTCATTAGTATAGGTCATTAGGAAGTGGGCAAGTGGTGTTCTTTTTTATATAAATTTTAAATAAATTGAAAGAGGCACAAATGAATCACAGGACAGGAAACAAGAATGAGGTGAAGCTTCAAACAGTGGATCTCCCTGCATTGTTGAAATGACTCCTCGGTGCACGATTTCACTGTAGCCTGTTGGTAGACGCGTCAGGTGTGTGTCTGAGAAAACAGCAGCCTTCGTCAGAGGTGTTGAATCTCGTTTACTGAGTCGATCTAATGAATCAGAAATAACTTGGGAAAAGACAGCTTCCAATCCATTCATTAATTGGCTACCCATCGTCATTAGGACTGCTAAATGCTCAGCAAGCTTGTGAAGCACACTTAATGTGACTGCTTATTTGAGGGATGGAGTCTGCGTATTTGCAAAGATTTGGCAGGACGTTGCACAGGCACAGAACAAGAGCCATCAACACCAAGTAGATACTTAATTTTTCTGGTAACTAGATGTCACAAGGCATCTGTTTCTGAGACTCGTGTCTGGGTCTAGTCTGAATTTGTGTGTGTGTGTGTGTGTGTGTGTGTGTGTGTGTGTGTGTGTGGTTGTTTATCAGGGTGGAGGGTCTTTCTAGTACCTCACTATCAGGCACAGAGCACAACACAACTTTTGATTGTAGGATTAGATACCAGGATCGGTATGCGGCAAATCCTTTATTACACGCAAATCCCCTGCTGAATCGGCCTGCGTTTAGGCCTAACGTAATTAATTTCCCGAGCTGAGCTGCAGTTTCATTTAAAGGCAGAGGCTCTGTGCACCACCGCTGGGCTCCCCTAAGTCGAAACTATTTCATTTGGTCAGAGCACGCCTCTCTTCATTATATTACCCCACGTGCAATCGGATCATGAGATTATACGTCTGCGAGGGTGTTCGCGCTCCCCCTGCACACCGAGCCTATATCACACCGTCTCAGCAAAGCTCCTTAGTGGCAGCGCGGGATTCCGAGGCCGGATTGGCCTACGGCGAACCTTAGTCAGCTCTTCCTGTGTGTTGTGCATCGAGATCCTTTTTTTAAAAAGTGATTTCAGTAACGCAGGCGCTTACGCAAGGTTTTCAGCCTGTGCGAGCTGTGCGCCCTGCTGACTGCTCACCGGGGGTGAGGAAGGGTAAGCACCATGCCTCAGCAGAGTGTGTGTGCGTGTGTGTGTGTGTGTGTGTGTGTGTGGCTTCAGGTGTGTACCTGTGTGTGTGTGTGTGTGTGAGTGCTGGTTTGTGCACATGCGTATTTGCGTGTGGATATCATGTCCATTGCTCCAGACACGGCACATATGAGGCTCAGCGCAGTTTGTTTCTTGCCCAGGAAGGCACGTGTCCCCCCCCCCAACACACGTGGGAGACGGTTCGGGTTTCTTCTTTAACTGTGCAAAGACCTGGATGGGAAAAACCTATTAGAAATGCAAAGTGCTGCTTTGGGTTAACGGTCCTCTCCTCTCCTCCTCCCCTTCCCTCCTGCATGGCAATGCCACACACATCCCTCACAGGGTTAACCAGACTGTCTTCAGCCTGTAGTAATTTTGCCCATCCCCGTTGAGCGTACTGGCGTGCTGGCGTGTGGGCGTGCGCACGTGGGCTCTCACGCGCCTCACGTTCCCCTGACCTTAAGTGCGAAGTCTGTCGTGGGCTAGAAAGTGCTTCTGACCCGTAATGACGCCATACTGGACGACACCGTGGTGGCTCCTTGAATGTGGCCTGGTTTAAGGCTCCCAAAATTCTGCACTTGTCAGCTTTGCACAACGACCCTCGTAATATACACACACCCCTTATGTGAGAAATGTGTCAGGCACACGAGACTCCCGCTAGCAAAGCCCAGCTTCCATTATTACCTGTACACAGGGTGCCTAATTATAGCCATGCCTGTGCCATTTTAAGTGGAGGCCTTCTGAAGCTGCCACACTGGCCCTTTGATTCACCCAAGTATTACATATTGAGGGTATTGTTATTTGAGCTCCCCCTGAAACACCTGCTCTGTCCTTTTATAATCAGGATAACACTGACCGCTCAAAGTCTACAGTGGCTGTAATGAAAGCGAACATCTGATCCTCTTCTGCACCCTCAACGACCGCCGTAGCCTGAACACTGGCCGGAAGAGGTTATCCCCCCCCCCCCCTTTAAGTGCTGCCTGACAGACTGGTGAGGAAGCTCTTTGCCATGCATGGTCTGGTCTCACTAATGACAAAGCGCGTTTGCACTAATGAGCAGATGCACGGACAGAGGCTGCCGAGCCCAGGTCTCTGCCCACAGACCGAGACAGCTAATCAATGAATGAATCAAGCACATTCCCTATTCATATTCATACAGCCAGCGTGTGTGTGTGTGGGTGTATGGATGCGTGGTGGATTTGTGTGTGTGTGTGGGGGGGGGCATGTATGCATGTGTGTGTGCATTTGTGGGTGTAAATAAGACACTGCCTGTGGGTGAATACATACTGTTGAAGGTCAGACAGATGACGTTCCCTAGCACCTATATATGTGTCCGTTATGTTTCCTAACTCTTACGTACGTATGTTATGTTCCCTAGCACCTATATATTTGTCCGTTATGTTCCCTAACTCTTACGTACGTGTCCGTTATGTTCCCTAGCACTTATGTACATGTCTGTTATGTTCCCTAACTCTTACGTACGTATCTGTTATGTTCCCTAGCACCTATGTACATGTCTGTTATGTTCCCTAACTCTTACGTACATATCTGTTATGTTCCCTAGCACCTATATATGTGTCCGTTATGTTCCCTAACTCTTACGTACGTATGTTATGTTCCCTAACTCTTACGTATGTATCTGTTATGTTCCCTAGCACCTATGTACATGTCTGTTATGTTCCCTAACTCTTACGTACATATCTGTTATGTTCCCTAGCACCTATATATGTGTCCGTTATGTTCCCTAACTCTTACGTACGTATGTTATGTTCCCTAGCACCTATGTATGTATCCGTTATGTTCCCTAACTCTTACGTACGTATCTTTTATGTTCCCTAGCACCTATATATGTGTCCGTTATGTTCCCTAACTCTTACATACGTGTCCGTTATGTTCCCTAGCACCTATGTACATGTCTGTTATGTTCCCTAACTCTTACGTATGTATCTGTTATGTTCCCTAGCACCTATATATGTGTCCGTTATGTTCCCTAACTCTTACGTACGTATGTTATGTTCCCTAGCACCTATGTACATGTCCGTTATGTTCCCTAACTCTTACGTACGTATCTATTATGTTCCCTAGCACCTATATATGTGTCCGTTATGTTCCCTAACTCTTACATACGTGTCCGTTATGTTCCCTAGCACCTATGTACATGTCTGTTATGTTCCCTAACTCTTACGTATGTATCTGTTATGTTCCCTAGCACCTATGTACATGTCTGTTATGTTCCCTAACTCTTACGTACGTATCTGTTATGTTCCCTAGCACCTATGAATGTGTCCGTTATGTTCCCTAACTCTTACGTACGTATCTGTTATGTTCACTAGCACCTATATATGTGTCCGTTATGTTCCCTAGCACCTACGTATGTGTCCGTTATGACGTTCCCTAGCACCTATGTATGTGTCCGTTATGTTCCCTAGCACCTACGTACGTGTCCGTTATGACGTTCCCTAGCACCTACGTCCGTGTCCGTTATGACGTTCCCTAGCACCTATGTACACGTCTGTTATGTTCCCTAGCACCTATGTACATGTCTGTTATGTTCCCTAACTCTTACGTACGTATCTGTTATGTTCCCTAGCACCTATATATGTGTCCGTTATGTTCCCTAACTCTTGCGTACGTATCTGTTATGTTCCCTAGCACCTATGTATATGTCCGTTATGTTCCCTAACTCTTACGTACGTATCTGTTATGTTCCCTAGCACCTATGTATGTGTCCGTTATGTTCCCTAGCACCTACGTACGTGTCCGTTATGACGTTCCCTAGCACCTACGTCCGTGTCCGTTATGACGTTCCCTAGCACCTATGTACACGTCTGTTATGTTCCCTAGCACCTATGTATGTGTCCGTTATGTACCCTAACTCGTATGTACGTATCTGTTATGACGTTCCCTAACTCTTACGTACGTGTCTGTTATGACACTCCCTAACTCTTACGTACGTGTCCGTTATGACGCTCCCTAACTCTTACGTACGTGTCCGTTATGACGCTCCCTAACTCTTACATACGTGTCCGTTATGACGCTCCCTAACTCTTACGTACGTGTCCGTTATGACGCTCCCTAACTCTTACGTACGTGTCCGTTATGTTCCCTAACTCTTACGTACGTGTCCGTTATGACGTTCCCTAACTCGTACGTGTCCGTTATGACGCTCCCTAACTCTTACGTACGTGTCCGTTATGACGCTCCCTAACTCTTACGTACGTGTCCGTTATGACGCTCCCTAACTCTTACGTACGTGTCCGTTATGACGCTCCCTAACTCTTACGTACGTGTCCGTTATGACGCTCCCTAACTCTTACGTACGTGTCCGTTATGTTCCCTAACTCTTACGTACGTGTCCGTTATGACGTTCCCTAACTCGTACGTGTCCGTTATGACGCTCCCTAACTCTTACGTACGTGTCCGTTATGACGCTCCCTAACTCTTACGTACGTGTCCGTTATGACGCTCCCTAACTCTTACGTACGTGTCCGTT
Source organism: Brachyhypopomus gauderio (assembly GCF_052324685.1). Lineage (NCBI taxonomy): Eukaryota > Metazoa > Chordata > Actinopteri > Gymnotiformes > Hypopomidae > Brachyhypopomus > Brachyhypopomus gauderio. Next base: position 5,914,502 of record NC_135221.1, on the reverse strand, counting down.
ATGACGCTCCCTAACTCTTACGTACGTGTCCGTTATGTTCCCTAACTCTTACGTACGTGTCCGTTATGACGTTCCCTAACTCGTACGTGTCCGTTATGACGCTCCCTAACTCTTACGTACGTGTCCGTTATGACGCTCCCTAACTCTTACGTACGTGTCCGTTATGACGCTCCCTAACTCTTACGTACGTGTCCGTTATGACGCTCCCTAACTCTTACGTACGTGTCCGTTATGTTCCCTAACTCTTACGTACGTGTCCGTTATGACGTTCCCTAACTCGTACGTGTCCGTTATGACGCTCCCTAACTCTTACGTACGTGTCCGTTATGACGCTCCCTAACTCTTACGTACGTGTCCGTTATGACGCTCCCTAACTCTTACGTACGTGTCCGTTATGACGCTCCCTAACTCTTACGTACGTGTCCGTTATGACGCTCCCTAACTCTTACGTACGTGTCCGTTATGACGCTCCCTAACTCTTATGAGACACTCCTCAACCACCTCCAGGCAGAAAGGGACTCTAAGATCCTTCTGAGCTCAGAGTATCCTGGACGCTACAGGCCGGCCTGTAGAAGCCCGGCTGCTCCCCTCACGCCGAGGCGACGGCTGTTCACGCGATCGCGAGGAACACTTTGGACCAGAGCACACTAGGGTCAGGGTGCGCGTCACACACACACACACACACACACACACACACACACACATGATTTCTCTCTTGGGGGTTGGGGTTGCTAAAGCCTACACATCAGATGTGAGAGGAGAGTCCCGCAGCAGAGAGGTCCTGTCACCTCAGGACATGACGCTGCTCCCGGACGCTGCATGCGCCCGAGCCATTCACACACACCTCCACACACACCTCCACACACAGCACCACACACACCTCCACACGGAAGTCTGTCACAGCCCGGGGCTACACGGTGCATTGCGGAGATGCTTCTCCTTCTGTCTCTCTCCTCCTGTGTCCCCGGCAGCCTGTTAAACTGGCGGGAAACGTCTACCGCTTCTGTCCTGTGCGTCCCCATATGTGCAGGGCACGGTTTCTGTCCTGAGCGGGTTTTTCTTGAGCGTCCCCCAATGTGCAGGGCACGGATTCTGTCCTGAGCGTCCCCATGTGCGCAGGGCCGTGTCCTGTGGCCTGTCTGCATGTGGACAACCTTTTCGGACACGCCCTGTCTCAAACCAAAATTATTCTTAAAATGACTTTTTTTTTATTATTCATGATCATGATGAATTTAAATGGGGCTGCGTCTCTTGGTGTGTTTGTTTATGTAAACACAAGCTGCACTAAAAAGTTATCATAAACAAAAATAATAAAAAACCTTGTAAAGCTAAAAAAACAACCATCCACAACCATCTATACCTTATGGTCTCATCTATACATATACTATATATTTACACAAAAACATTCTGGCCAAAATACATATGGGGACACAGAATGGAAATACATTTTACAATAACAAATCAAATGAATTTTATTTATATAGCGCTTTTTATAAAAGCTGTTGTCACAAAGCAGCTTTACAATTGTCCGAGTCCAAGCACCCAGTGAGCAAGCCAAGGGCGACAGTGGCAAGGAAAAACTCCCTAAGAGCATGAGGAAGAAACCTTGAGAGGAACCAAGACTCAGGGGGGGAACCCATCCTCCTCTGGCCGACGCCGGTTACCATGACAACAATTTAAAAAGAGAGAAACAAAGAAAAGATGTGAGGGATAAATAAAGTCCATCTTGGTGTGTAATACAGAGTAGACTTGGTGTGTTTGCACACACACTCGTACATGTGCCCACAGCGACCAAGTGTGCAGTTAGTAATGAACTAAAAACACGCCCCCAACCCTTTTGATTGGATCCCCCTGCAGCGGCACCTACCAAGGCAGTTAAGCGCTCCAATCGCAGGTAATTGACATCCAGGTGTAATTCATATGAGCTCTTTGTAATTCATATAATTCTGTGTACATTGCATATCCACTACTGCCAAAGAAGTAACACAGGGGTGTGTGTGTGTGTGGACGCCACGGTTACAGCAGCTCTATGTGTGTGTGTGTGTGTGTGTGTGTGTGTGTGTGTGTGTGTGTGTGTGTGTGTGTGTGGACGCCACGGTTACAGCAGCTCCACGTGGGTGTGTGTGTGTGGGTGTGTGTGGACGCCACGGTTACAGCAGCTCCACGTGGGTGTTTGTGTGTGTGTGTGGGTGTGTGGGGCGGTTACAGCAGCTCCACGTGTGTGTGTGTGTGTGTGTGTGTGTGTGTGTGTGTGGAGGAGAGGTTACAGCAGCTCGGAGCATCTCGCCATGCTTTGGTTTCTTTTACTGCTGCCCACTGGTGCCCAGAGACAGTCCACCAAATAAAAGATTTTTGGAGGCAGCCAGCTCTGTTATGAGGACTCTTCCATTTCACAGTCCATAAAATCCTTTTCTCCACCTTTGCAAACTGCTTTTGCCCTCGTTTCTGTAAATGGATTTACTGAGAAACACTGGCCAAGATATATGCATATAAGATCATGAATAATCAAAGGGAAGCATTTGCAGTGGCCCCTGGGGAGGGGGTAGAGAGTCGCCCCTGGGGAGGGGGCAGAGAGTCGTCCCTGGGGAGGGGGTAGAGAGTCGCCCCTGGGGAGGGGGGCAGAGAGTCGCCCCTGGGGAGGGGGCAGGGAGTCGCCCCTGGGGAGGGGGCAGAGAGTCGTCCCTGGGGAGGGGGTAGAGAGTCGCCCCTGGGGAGGGGGCAGAGAGTCGTCCCTGGGGAGGGGGTAGAGAGTCGCCCCTGGGGAGGGGGCAGAGAGTCGTCCCTGGGGAGGGGGGTAGAGAGTCGTCCCTGGGGAGGGGGCAGAGAGTCGCCCCTGGGGAGGGGGCAGAGAGTCGTCCCTGGGGAGGGGGTAGAGAGTCGCCCCTGGGGAGGGGGCAGAGAGTCGCCCCTGGGGAGGGGGTAGAGAGTCGTCCCTGGGGAGGGGGCAGAGAGTCGTCCCTGGGGAGGGGGGTAGAGAGTCGTCCCTGGGGAGGGGGCAGAGAGTCGTCCCTGGGGAGGGGGCAGGGAGTCGCCCCTGGGGAGGGGGCAGAGAGTCGCCCCTGGGGAGGGGGCAGAGGGAGCCTGACCCCCCTGCTGCACACGTGGATGGGGGGCGATGACTTACCAGAGCTGGATGGTGCTTTATAAATCACAAGATCTTTGTTACTGCAGGTGTGTGTGCATACACAACCATTTACAAATATCCCTCTTTCAGTGTCTCTCAGCTTTATCCTTCTTGCTCTCGATCTCTCTCTCTCTCTCCCTCTCTCTCTTTCTCCCACTCTCTTTCTCCCACTCTCTCTCTCTCTCTCTCTCCCTCTCTGTTTATCCCTCTTTCTCTCTCTCTCTCTCTCTCTCCCTCTCTCTCTCTCCCTCTCTCTCTCTCTCTCTCTCTCTCTCTCTCTCTCTCTCACCTACCACCTCCGGGCCACTCTAGTTCTCCATGTCCTGTTTGCTCCACGTGTCCTTCATGCAAACTTGATTCTGATTGGCTGCCTCCCGTCACCCCGTTATATCCACCACCACCCAACCCGAGTGCACGTCCTAAAGCGCACGCTCACACGCTGGTGCGTGGGGCACTCCGACTCAGAACAGACCACAGCTCCCCAGTGAGGGTGGGATTATACATCCCCGAGGCAGTGTTGCCCCCCCCCGCTGGGCCTATAATGAGTTCCAGCCCTCCTTTCTGAGCCCTGGTGGTAGAGCAGTGCACACTCACGAGGGGAGGGGTGAGTTTGTGGTGGTGGTGGGGGGGGGGGGGGGGGGTGGCCATGGGCGTGGCCTCAACCTGCAACGGGGAAGATGCTAAAAGCCAGACCAGCTCGTGTAATTGTCTAGAGCTGATAGGTTGGCGCTGGGCGCAGTCTAATTGTTTGCCTGTTTAACTGAGTGACTCCATCAATATCCATTAGCACTGTAGATTGCAGGTGTGACGGTGTTTAATTCGCCTTCTGGAGGGCCAGTGATGAGCAGGAATGCAGCCCGGTGTTAAAACAGCACCGTTCAGCAGAGTCGTGTTCCTGCTCCTGTCTCGCCAACCACCGCCCTTCACTCCTCCTCATTTCCTCCAGGTCAAGCTCGTTCTACGAGCACGTTCCATTTCCAAACGAGCCGTCGTCCGTGTCAGAATGACCCTGTGTCGTCTGGATGTGCCGCTAATGTTTGTCATTACCGCACGTTGTGGTGTGACAGCCAATCGGATGTATGATAATACGCTTCCCATTTGAGTTGGTGGGTGCGTGGCCACGCCCTTCAGCTCCACCTCTGACCGAGGGGTTGGCCCCCAGGGGGTCTCC